>NC_136272.1:50053395-50203375 GCF_964187855.1 Myxine glutinosa | reverse complement strand
CTGCAGGGAAGATTCCTTCCAGCACTGATAAGGGCAAGACATCACTGGGAATTCAGTCATCCGACTGCAAGATGATGCACACTGCATACCTCCAATGGTTCTTTGGAGTTTTCGAGACAACATTTCCAGGGTGATTAACTCATTTCTCGATAGATGGACAACCAATGGCCTCCCTACTCCCTGGATCTGTCTCCCCTCGACTCCTACCTATGGGGGTCCCTCAAAACTAAAGTCACCAAAAACAACCCACACACGGCAGGAGTTGAAAAATAACATCAGACGAGAAATCAGATGCATACCAGCTCCAGTTCTCAGCCAAGTCATTGACAACTTCAGTATCCATGTGGCAGCTGTTATCCAAAGATGCAGTGCATGGATTGAGCACTTCATCAACTACTAATGATATCACTCCTTATTGCTTGTTGAAACACTTTTGCTACAATAAACAAAAATTCAACTATTCCTGTGTGCTGTTAGCCAAAAAAAAAAAAAAACTGGACCGGTAGTAAAAATATTGTAGTTAAATAAAAAAGCTGCACATAATTATGGACCAAACATTTTATATATATATATATATATATATATATATATATATATATATATATATATATATATATATATATATATATATATATATATATATATATATATAATGCCATATGCCATGTAGACACCACGATGTAACTAAGTAGGCCCGGATGTCGTGTAAGTGTATATTTATCTCCATGCGAGGGGTGGAGCTATGCTAATTAGTTGAGGTATAAGGGTAGATTATCTGTGTGTAGTCACCTCTGTATTTTTTCCCCCTTTGTTCTTTATGACACTTACGACACCAGCCATGCGATCAGCACCTACATTAAATAATATAATCGCCGACGATGCAGAGACACCACTAACAACACCTCGTCGAATCTTCTCGATAGGCGCCAAGGGTGGTCGTGAGGCCCTGCCCCGAAGAAGGATCGGGTGAAGAACGATGGGGTGAGCCGATGGCGCTCGTTGATTGGTGAGAGTGTGACGTCAGAAAGAACATTTTAGCGCCAGGAGTAAAACAGTGAAACGCCGCCATTTTCGCTCTCTTCTACGCTGGTTTTCATGACAACCAGTCACAGTTATAATCTCTCTCTCTCTCCCTCTCTCTCTCTCTCTCTTATCCTGGGTTCGTGACAAGCAGTCAATTTGCATTCCCTGTCTCTCTTTTGTTCGGGGCTTGGCGGTCGCGTTCGTGTGCTCTCCCGGTGTGGGGCTTCAAGCAAACAGATGGATATTTTCTGCTCGTTGGTGCTGGCTTTGTGATGGCTGCGCTTCTTGCTGGGTGAGAAACAGCTGAGCTTTGTAGAGCGTGGAACGGCGGAGGAGAAATTTTTGGCTGCCTTGCGCGGGGGACTGGCTGCGGCGCAGGTTTGCGCCATTGTGCGTTTCCCGCACAGAGAATCGTGGACACGTTCGACGACCGCCAGTGTTTGAGGGCCGCTGGAGGAGATGAGAGCTGAGTATCAGCTAACACTACACACCACATTTTTACTTTCATTTATTTCTCCCTGTGTTTGTATATGAGTCCGTATGGAGACATCTCAATATAGGATTAATTTTACCTCAGCATTATTTTTATCGTGTTGCATTTATTTTCATTAAACCTTTATTTGTTACATTTTATTTATACACCAGGCTAGAGTGACCATCAGGTTCTTGGTCACCTCTCTTACCAAGGTCCTTCTCCCCCGATTGTTCAGTTTGGCCGGGCGGCCAGCTCTAGGAAGAGTCCTGGTTGTTCCAAACTTCTTCCATTTAAGAATTATGAAGGCCACTGTGCTCTTGGGAACCTTCAATGGAGCAGAATTTTTTTGTAGGCTTCCCCAGATCTGTGCCTCAACACAATCCTGTCTCTGAGCTCTGCAGGCAGTTCCTTCGACCTCATCACTTGGTTTTTGCTCTGATATGCATTGTCAGCTGTGAGACCTTATATAGACAGGTGTGTGCCTGTCCAAATCATGTCCAATTAATTGAATTTACCACAGGTGGACTCCAATCAAGGTGCATAAACATCTCAAAGATGATCAAGAGAAATGTGAGGCACCTGAGCTAAATTTCAAGTGTCATAGCAAAGGGTATGAATACTTATGTAAATGTGATATTTCAATCTTTTTCATAAATTTGCAAAACTTTCTAAAATTCTGTTTTCTCTTTGTTATTATGGGGTATTGAGTGTAGATTGATGAGGGAAAAAATGAATTTAAACGATTTCAGTCTAAGGCTGCAACATAACAATATGTGAAAAAAGTGAAGGGGTCTGAATACTTTCTGAATGCACTGTATACTAAAGTAGATCTACGATCAGCTGCGATCGTCGACATAATAACCATAGACTAATGTCCGGATTCCACCCCAAAAAATTCAGTTCAGTGTTAAATAGCATGATCAAATATTTAAAGAGGTAATCAAACATGTTTGTGGTTTATAATATTTTTACTTCCTGTATAGGCCATTGCTCCCAAAGAAACGTCACGATAAGCTATTTATAAAACGTTAACGCGGTAGAAAAAACCCGTTAGGGAGGTGCAATATTATTAGTATTAATATTGTTTTGTAATCGGAATCCATCATCGCTAAATCCTTCCTCTTCTCCAATGGCTTGATCTCGGATCAACAATTTGGATTCAGACCAGCTCATTCTACTCTGGACATGCTGCTTCTGCTGTCTCTACAATGGATGGAAGTGCTCAATGCCAAACAGAAAATCAGAGCCGGCTCCCTTGACATATCTCGTGCCTTTGATGCGGTCTAGCACCACGTCCTGCTCACAAAACTATCCTCCTATGGTATCCATAGAAACCTCCACACATGGCTTGCAGACATCATCTCTGGTCGCAGTCAATGTGTGGCCCCGAATGGATTTCTCTCATCGCCCCTTCCTGTTCAGGCTGGAGTTCCCCAAGGCATTGTTCTGGGCCCTGTGCTTTTTCTGGTCTTCATCAATGATCTCTCTGGCTCTCTGGAAAATACTCTCTATCGCTTTTCTGATGACTCCACTCTCTGCCACTCCATACCTCATCACTCAGATCAGCAGTCAGCAGCCTCTTCACTCTCTGCAGACCTGGACAAAATCACAGACTGGTCAAACACGTGGAACATGTCTTTCAATCCTGACAAATCTCACACTCTCACTATGTCTCTCCGAAAAGACCGTCAACACAACACTCCCATCTACTTTGTCAACAATCCTCTTGAAGAAGTTCTGCCACTCAAGCATTTGGGTCTCACTATCTGCCATGAAATTTCCTGGGAAAACCACATTTCCAAGCTGGTCTCAAAAGCCAGTCGCCGAATGGGCTTCCTCCATCATGCGATGTCCTTTCAGGGCACTTCTGAGCTCCTCAGCACATATAAGGCTCAATGGAATACTGTTCCCCCCTCTGGGCCGGTGCTCCTGCCTCACACCTAGCTAGGCTTCACTCTTTAGAAACCAAAGAATTCAGAATCATTGGTATCTCCTGTGATGAAGCCGAATCTGAGGGCCTTTCTCTCTCTCAATCCAGGCAGGTTGGTGGTCTTTCTGTCTTCTACTGACTCCTCTCCGGCCTTGCCCCCCCCCCCAGCTCTGCCTGTTCTCTGTCCCCCCCCCCCCCCCCCCCAAATATTCCTGCTAGTCGCACAAGATCTGCCAGGAACCCTCTTCTGGTGAAATTGCCAAAATCAAGACTCTCTGCTCACCTTCACTCTTTCATTCCTCTTTTCTCCCACCTCTGGAACAAACTCCCTCTCTCTCTTCAATCCCACTCCTCCCTCCAAGTCTTTAAAACAGCTGTTCACCACCATCTCTTATCTTACCCCATCCAAAACCTTGATACACCCCAATACACCCCAACACTACCCCTGTTAATACACCCCAAATCCACCTCTTTCAATCTCCAACTTCTTTCCTGAAATTCCTCGTAGTGTTAATTTGCTTTGTACCGGGTACTCCTCCCCCCCCCCCCCACCCACCTCCCCCCCCCCACCCTCCTCCCCAGGCCTCTCCCTTCCACAGATCTACCGATGTCCCTGTTCTCTACTGTTGCTGTGCTTGTATGCTTTCCTCTCTCTCCCCCTCTTGTCTCCTGCTCCCTTTATTTATTGTATGTTGTATGGGTCCGTGCATGTTTTCGTGTGTAATGTGTTAGCTCTTACACAAACTATCTCAGGAAAGATCATGGCAGATAGTGAGACACAAGAGCTTGAGTGACAGAACTTCTTCAAGAGTATTGTTGAGAAAGTAGATGGGAGGGTTTTCCAGACGGTGTTTTCGGAGAGACATAGTGAGAGTGAGATTTGTCAGGATTGAAAGACATGTTCCACTTGTTTGACCAGTTTGCGGTGTTTCATATTGGGACGTAAAACCAACCGTCTTAACTGCATTTGTGATGTGGACATTGAAGATGGTAGAGAATATGTTGGAAAAAGTAAGCCAAAGTGTACTGGCACATCGGTTATTTTATCGGCCTCGAGATGAATTTATTTCACTTCTTCCTCTTCTACTACTATTAATACAACTACTGTCATGTTGAGAATACCTAATTTCATTCCTCTTACTCATTCATCCATCTTCTAATTCTTCTCTTGCCTTTGCCTTAGGAGGTCTTCATTGCCACTTCACTACTCCTGCTAATGTCAATTTCCTCCACACTGTTTCTGCATCATCTGGAAACCACAACCTCCCAACTGATGCCGGGTTTGGATTCCGAAATTGAATTGGTCTACTCTTGATGTTCGATCTATGATTACTGAACATATGAATAGGGCTTTTGGATCATCGTCGTGAAGTCAGTTTTGTTGCTCTCGACATCTCAAAGGATTTTGACAAAGTGTGGAACAAGGGGCTCATCCACCAGGTAAACTCATGTGGCATCTCTGGGAAATTGCTTGCAACAGTTTCTGACTTTGTTGCAAAACACAAATTCTCTGTAGTACATAAGGGTACACGAGGGTACTCTGTGGAACAAAACAATCTGTGTTACATGCGGGTACAGAACACTAAATATCTGTGGTACATGAGGGTACTCTGTACTAACAGCATGGTGTTCCCCTGTGTTGGGTCCTATATTGTTCTAGTTATATATCAATGATCTGTCTCATTCTAATTATGTAGATGACTCAACACTGTAGCCTACATACCCAGGTACCATGTCTCCTCCATCCCTTGTCCAGGCCAGTGCCACTCTCAATCAGGACTGAGAGAGTGTGATTTACGTGGGAAATGATTGGTCAAAACTTTCTTTACTTTCAACCAAAAGAAGACTCACTTGTCTGTGTCCAGCTCAAGACCACCCTGTTTTCCAACCCTCTCCATGCATTCTTCACCTTTGCAGGAACTCCCTGGAGTCCATCTGCTTGGATTGGATATCAGGTCAAACCTCAGCTGTAAAAGGTACATCTCTGGTACAGCTGAAGGAGACTTCCAGTGCCTTGGCTGCTTATTTCATGCTCAGTGATACCTTCCTCTAGGTGCTACGCTCTGTCTAAACAAGAACATTATGTGACATGTCATTGAGTATGGTTGCCATATTTTGGCTGGTGCTTGGGTCTGTCTGTACCTGTCTCTCGTTGACAGAATCCAGCGATGAGCTGCCAATCTGGTGTGTTAGGAGTTGGCATCCTCCCTGGATCCTCTCCCAGTCTGCCACTCTGGTGCCCGGGCTTGTACCTGTCTCTCCTTGACAGAATCCAGCGATGAGCTGCCAATCTGGTGTGTTAGGAGTTGGCATCCTCCCTGGATCCTCTCTCAGTCTGCCACTCTGGTGCCCGGGCCTGTACCTATCTCTCATTGACAGAATCTAGCGATGAGCTGCCAATCTGGTGCGACAGGAGTTGGCATCATCCCTGGATCCTTTCTCAATCCGCCACTCTGGTGCCCAGGCTTGTACCTGTCTCTCCTTGACAGAATAAAGTGATGAGCTGCAAATCTGGTGCGACAGGAGTTGGCATCATCCCTGGATCCTTTCTCAATCCGCCACTCTATTGCTTCCTTGAACCTTTTATACAGATAATATTTTCACAGAATGTGCTCTGAGGGTCTCTCACGGGTTGTCCCACCTGATCATACTTTAGTCGTTCGATACATTTGGCAGCTTTTTCCCATCCATGCACTATATCTGGCCTGAGGAGTAAATGAGGTACTCTTCCAGTTTCCTTGCCCATACTTCATCACTTTGGAACTTTTTTTCCATCATGCTGCTTCCCCCTCAATCCAAACCTACCTCCCTCTAAGAGGAATGTAAATATATTTCTTCTGTTTGATATTGTTACTTTCCTTTGTGTAGCCCCCATTTTGAGTGGCCCTTGACTTTGTGGTGGGCAAATTCCATTAAAAAGTCAACATTACCCATATTGCAATATGTCCTCATCTCTGATTTGCCTCATCTCTATTTTATAGTGTAAACCTCATTCCTTTACTCAAAAGGTCTGCCAATTTATTTTCAAACTCTGTTACCAATCTACCAGAGTTCTTTTTATTCACACGTCTTCTCACCTTGTAAAAATACTCTGCCTTTCCATTAAAAGTATCCCAACTATAAATGCAAGCCATTTCTTCATGAATCACTGTCCCAGCCGAATGTCGATGTCACCTGCCCTACTATATAACGTATGCTGACCCCATTAAAATCTGATGTCGAATTGGTGAAAACATGAATCTAATTCTCCCATTAATCAAGCATCTCCCTATCGGCGTAGTCATCTTCATATTCTCTGAAGATTTTTTATCTCATTTTGTTAGGAGGAATGATGTCAACCACCCCCCCCCCCCTAACCACCTCTCCCCCCCCCCCCCCGACTCCTTCCATCCCCCACTTCTCCACTCTCCACCCAACCCATGCCATACCATCCTCCTTCCAATTTTGTGCACTCTACTTGCCAGGCCTATGTCTCCACTCTCACCTATAAACTCTTCCTTGCCATGAACCTGACCATGCACTGACTCCCTGCCCCAACCCCGACCCTGCTCATTGCTCTGATACTGGTCTTAATCATCGCCATGACGATTCCAACCCCATTGTCCTGGCTTTGTTCTTTGCCTTGAGCTTGCTCCCGACACCTGCTCCTGACACCCTGTTCTTTCTCCCCTTCTTCCCTTTTTATAAAACTTTAAATCTATTTCCAAATCTTCACCATCTCCAGTCCCTTCCCTGCCCTTTGTATCTTTCCCAACTATTCCATTCACAATTTCCTACTTTACTCCATACCAGTTCACAATTTAAAAGCACTATCAATAAAATGCCCACATTCTCCAACTATCATTAAAGTTCTAATCAGTTCCTACAACTTTATCAACTTTTGTCTTTCCTTCCAGCTTGGCCCTAACATCCCATTTCTGGCTTTACCCCATCATTATCCATTCATTTGCTACAAGACAAAGAGAAATCCCACCTCTAACCCTTACCTTCCTTCACCCATCGTAATTTCCATCTCCTTATCCGCAATGTCATCCGCACACGTCTTTAACAGCCATAGCCTCACAAAAAATGACGGAAAAGAAAATCTCATAAAGATCCAGAAACTGAACAACAACAAAAAAAAAACAACTGATAAATGTAATACAATATAGTGTATGTTTTCATCATGCTAGTGAGATAATAACAACACAACAACAATATCATGGTTTTACGACTTCAAAGATCGTATCGTTGAACTAATAATGATAACAATAACAGGTGAAACAATCAGAGGTCTTTCTGCAACAGTATTTCCCAGCAAAACTAAGCAGGCGGTGGCGTGCCATTGGCAGGAAGCCAATCCAGTGCTAGGCCCCAGTCTCCTGCTGCTCTGCCTTGATAATTAAGTTGTTTCTCCTGCAATTAACCACTATTCACTAATGATGTAATCCACCGGAGCCCATTCATCGGCAAGCATCTCAAAAATGTCCTCCCTATTAATTGTTCCTTTTAATGCCATTATTTGCTTTGGTGGTGTTGCTTGCTTAAGGTACTAAAGGGAACTCCTTATGCCAGGAAGTATCTGTCATAAACGTTCCAGTCGTGTAATCTTAGCATAGTTGTAGTGTGGAACCAGCAGAAGGAACCGGGCAGTGAGTGATGCAATGTATTTATAATAAACACCTTTCCACACACAAACATACGGAAAGGCGAGCCGCTTACAACTGGTTCTCTTTACTCCGGCTGACATCTTTTCTTATAAAAACAGCTCGAGCAGCAAGAGCAGGTCAGCAGCAGTGAAACATCAGTCCATGGTGGAATTTCAAAACTTCAGACGCCTCAACATGAAACAGACTAAACAAACACATTTCATCATGGCCGCCACAAAAAAGCCCAAATGTGCCATAGACTCAACATCTCCGCAGTCACGGAGGGAACGCATGATAATTGGGATTTGACGACCCTAAACTGACAAACTCTTTACAAATTTGTCGGGTTCCCCAGCTACTAGGGTTCACTCCAATGTGTTTGCCTCAAGCCTCGCAATGCGTTGCAGGCGCAGTTTATCCCCACGTCTGATTCCGAGACGCAGGCCAGAGTACTAGTACAGCCTTGGTGGTTTGGGGGAGTGATGCATGCAGTCACAGACACCGAACACTCTTGACATTATTTATTTGTCTAAGTTTTGGCGTTTACCCAAATAGTACCATTCAAAATATACTCATAAAAGTCAAGAAACACAGCTTGTCCTGAAGCCTTTTCCTTTGTAGACATTGCTACTGCAGTCTTTTAACATCTTCCTATTTCTTACCCCAGTATAACTTGCACAGCCTCAACACTCGTGAAAAACTGCCAAACAATATGTCTGAAGACCAAGCTCTCAATAAGCATCTTTGGACATACGTTCATAATATCGGCAAATTCTGCCACCAGGTGTGCGCAAGCCTAGGAACACGTTTGCTCTTTTGAGGTTGACGTTTTGACGTTTGACCCAATGGGGGAAGAGTTGAGCATTTGAGCATTGGCTAAGATCAGGTGTGCATGAGCATTGGGGCCAGTCCTAATAACAATCCTGTTTGAAAACAGGATCTTTTCAAGCAACAAACCCTTTTAACTATACTATATATGATCATTTTGCTGCATCACAAATACTCCATGGTTGATGAGAAAAATATGACGAAAGGATAATGGACAATTGAATAAACTCAGCTTTCATATTCGTCTTGATTAATGGTCACAATTATTCCCATGTCCATGTGAGGAAGTTTGGTTCCAAGTGTTCCAGGAATCGTCTGGTCAGGCCTGATGTTCGACTGATGGTAGGGCAGGCATTTGGAATTTGGTCAGGGTATCGGTGATAGTTTGTCTTCTCATCACGAAAGACACCGTGGGATTGTTAACGCCCACCAACTAATGCCGATAGATGGGACGCCCAGTGTAACGTCCATCCAAGGGACGACAAACGCATTGATGACTCTCCCTGCCTGGCAAACACCGGGATGACAGTTTATAGCTGGATCGGGATTCAAACCCAGGCTAGACTGCTTGGAGGTGAGTATGCCATTCTGTCAGTCCCCAAACTCAGCATTCATGTTTAAAAAAAAAATCAAGCAATAGGATTTCCGATATGGCCTCAACATCATTTAAGTGACCAGCTTCCACTGTGTGGTGCTCTTCTTACGGGAAGCTGATGGGAGGGCAATTGGTTGTCAGAGGGTTTGTGATACTAGAGGTCAAACTATTAAAGACTCAGAAAATAATCAAGCCATCAATCAGAGCAATGTAGACCAAAGCTCAAAGTAAACTTATGTCACTATAAAAAGGGGCTGGCAGGATAGCCTAGGTGTATGTGCACTCACCTATTTGAGCTGCTAGCCTGAGTATGAAATCTCGACCCAGATGTAAAATGCAAACCTGGTGTGTGCCATTCCTCAGACAGACATCAAACTGGGCGTTTCATTTGCCAACATTAGTTGGTGGACATTGAGGATCCCACGGTGTCCTTCGTAAAGAGTAGGGGAGCTCCCGCCAGCACCCTAAACAAAATCCAAATCCCTGCCGTGACTACTGCTGGGAGGAGGCACTGCATCGTCGGCACTGACACACCCCTGAAATAATTTGTGCTAATCCACTGCCACGTGCCACATGTGAACGAGAACTGTGAACAAGTACTCCACAGTGCCATTTTTCTAATGCTATATTCTCCATTACAGGATGAGAGAAGGAGGCATTTACAGTAGATGCTTCACCATATTTGATAATGCAAGACTCAGAGGTCGTCATATAAAAGTTAACGTAATGAGATAGTCTTTTTTGATATATATATCAAAAAAGATTCATATATATATATATATATTTTGTATACAAGATCGAGGCTCGTGTAAGAGCTAACATTAATCACATAAAAAACGAACGGACACATAAAACATATAATAAAGGGAGCGGGAGACAAGATGGGGGGGAGAGAGGGTAGCACACAAGTACAACAGTAGAGAACAGGGACATCGGGAGATCTGTGGGAGGGAGAGGGCTGGGGGAGAGAAGGCATGGGAATGGGGGGGGGGGGGGAAGAGGTAAAAAAAAACACTTGGACACTGCTAGGACTTCCAGGAAAAAAGTTGGTATTTCAAAAAGGTAGATCACGGGTGAATTAACGGGGGTAGAAAATATCAAGGTTTTGGATGGGGGAATATAAGAGATGGTGGTGAACAGCTGTTTTAAAGACCTGGAGGGAGAAGTGGGATTGAAGAGAGTGTGGGAGTTTGTTCCAGAGGTGGGAGTAAAGAGGAACGATAGAGTGAAGGTGAGCAGAGAGTCTTGATTTTGGCAATTTCACCAGGGGAGGGTTACTGGCAGATCTTGTGTGACCGGAAGGAATATTTGAGGGACAGAGCACACATAGAAATGGGTGAGCTCGGCCGGATAAGAGTCGGTAGAAGACAGAAAGACCACCTACCTGCCTGCAGTGAGTGAGTGAAAGACCCTCAGAATCAGCTTCATCGCGGGAGATTCCAATGATTCGGAAAGCTTTGGTTTCAACAGAGTGAAGCCGAGCTAGGTGTGAGGTAGAAACACCAGCCTAGAGGGGAGAGCAGTATTCCATTGAGCTGCGGATGAAGGCCTTATAGTGGTGAGGAGCTCAGGTGTGCCAAGGAAGGACTTTGCACGACGGAGGATGCCCAGTCGGTGACTGGCTTTGGAGACCAGCTTGGAGATGTGGTTTTCCCAGGAAAGGTCATGGCAGATAGTGAGACCCAAAAGCTTGAGTGACAGAACTTCTTGGAGAGGATTGTTGAGAAAGTAGATGGGAGGGTTGTCCAGTCAGTCTTTTCGGAGAGACATAGTGAGAGCGTGAGATTTGTCAGGATGGAAAGATATGTTCCACTTGTTTGACCAGTCTGTGATTTTGTCCAGGTCTGCAGAGAGTGAAGAGACTGCTGACTGCTGATCTGAGTGATGAGGTATGGAGCGGCAGAGAGTGGAGTCATCAGAAAGGCGAGAGATAATATTTTCCAGAGAGCCGGAAAGATCATTGATGAAGACCAGAAAAAGCACAGGGCCCAGAACACTGCCTTGGGGAACTCCAGCCTGAACAGGAAGAAGAGGTGAGAGAAAACCATTCACGGCCACACGTTGCCGACGGTCACACGTTGACTATGACCAGAGAGGAAGTCCGCAAGCCATGCGTGAAAATTTCTATTGATACCCCATAGGAGGAGAGTTTGGTGAGCAGAGCGGGGTGCCAGACCGTATCGAAGGCACATGATATGTCGAGGGAGACAGCTCTAATTTCCTGTTTGGCATTGAGGACCTCCATCCATTGTTGCGACATCAGAATCAGCATGTCCAGAGTAGAGTGACCTTGTCTGAAACCAAATTGATGATCGGAGATCAAGCCATTGGAGAAGAGGAAGGATTTGATATCCGAAGCAATGATGGATTCCATGACTTTTCTGATAATTGGGAGCAGGCTGATTGGTCTGTAGTTGCAGGGATCTGTTTTTGCACCTTTTTTGTGTAAAGCGGTAATGTTTGCTGATTTCCAAGCTGATGGCAGATGACCTTGAGCAAAAGAGAGGGTGAAGAGAACAGAGAGAGGGTGAGATAGAGCGGCAGAGCAGGATTTTAGGACCCGTGCGCTGATGACGTCTGGTCCAGTTGCAGAATCAGTCGAGGTTTGACAGAAATTTCTCCACCTTGACAGGAGAGAAGGACACAGAGTCCATGTTGCAAGAAAACTTACTATTATTCTCCCATCTAGTTTTTGGCCCCCTACCCCTTCCTTCATTCTGATCTGTGAACCGTCGAGCTATATTTATTGTCCTGATTTACAAAATAGCATGAATGACATCAATATAATAGCACTTGAATTGAACTTCAGCAAAAGTTTGATATCTACCATGTAAAACACAATGTCAGTTTGTGTGTTTGTACAGATATCTGTCCCCCTTCATAAGGGTAAGTTGTAAAGGCCAATCTTTTAACACGAATTTGTGTTCACTATTGTCTATTTTTGAGGATAAAACAAACTCGAAAAACATTTTCCATAAAAGAGTAATTTTGTCTCTTCTATTGGAATTGTAGACGGTGGCTTGCAAAACGAGCCTCAAGGGCGGTGGAGAGAAGAGTTTCTTTTTATTAATAATAAATACAAGGCACAGGGAGGTGAAATTTGCTACACATATTATGCAACATGTGTAGAGTAAAATACGTGCTCATTTACATCCGTATGATGTCTAATGAATAAAGAAGATATAAGCACACCTGACACTAGGCCAAGGCTTCAGAATTTGGCACGCTCACAAGGCTGCACCATTGAATAAACTGTTCCAACCTGTCATATTTGATATAATTATTGTCAATGGTGAGTTTGAAGGCCAGGACTGCATGAAGATTAACAATCAAGCAAACTGAAGATGAGAAGATAGTTTGGACTTCAGGGATAAAAGGAAGAGTGGGTTAGCCATTGAACAAGTGTATTTTGTCGGCCTGACACTTCAGGATAGAACTAGAAGACCAAGAGGTTATATCACTCTGTGATTGAGGCCTGTGCATCATCCATATCAGAATGCCCAAAATGAACATGAGATACAGTTAAGGGTTAGATCCAGGGTCTCCACCCCACAACGTGAAGTAACAAATTCAAAGTTCTCTATGTAATGGGTTTGTCTGTTTAACACACCTGTTTGAGCAATTCTGTTATGAGGCTGAGGTTCAAAGTTCAAACTTTGTTGATTTTTTCATTTTGTACTAATCTTTGCAGTTAATGGAAGTGACAGTATCATTCAATTATACAATGACAATTGTTCAGCATTTTTCAGCAAATATTAAAAAAAGAACTGAACTACTGGTGCAATTCCAAAGAGTTACACAGTTGTGAGAACGGCTCAGAATGTGTGTCCGAATTTGGAGTTTGGAAATTGTTCAGGTTGCCGGAGATAGGTCGCCTGCTCTTTGCGAAGGACACCGTGGGTTCCTTAATGTCCACCGACTAATGTCAGTAGATGGTCTGCCAGTTTAACGTCCATCTGAGGGGCGGCACACACATCCATGAATGAACCCGCCTGTGAGACACCAGGGTGGCAGTTTATAGCTGGGACGGGATTCAAACCCAGGCTAAACATCTTGGAGGTGAGTGTACGTACCTCTTGGCCATCCTCTCAGCCCAAGGTATGATGTTTCTGCCATATTTTATTTTACCCCAAACGATACACGTTTAAAAGCTTTAATTTTCCAAAAAGCTTTTTTCAGACACGCTTGGGATATTTTATGTTGGAATAAATACGTTTTGCTCCTCTTGTACATGACAGATACACTATCCATTACACTGTCCACTGTTCATGGCACTGCCCATGCACTGTACTAGTTGCACTGTCCATTACTTTCAAAGTGTTCCAAACAAGCCGAGTGAGACAACGTTTCATGTATAATAAATGTCTGACAAAATCATACCCCAAGCATGCTAATGGATGTGCTCAAAAAACATGTCTATAGACTTGGCCAGGAAGGCCTGGGTGTAGTTTGAGGTTATGAACAAGGATGCTAATGGTTGGTACAAACATGCCTTTTGTATGCTGTCAAGTTTATAAGTGCTAAGGAGAGTCTTATCTTTCTGAGTACAAAGACAGGTTTTAAAGATGGTATCCAGATAGATCTGCGCAACGCAAGCCGAGGCCACAATAGCTCTGCTAGAAAGTAGTCAAGGAACAAGGTAGTAGGATAGGTCCGTTGGTGCTCATGTAGGGAGAGACAAAGAGAGCACGATGTAATGGTCATGGCGTTCATACTCTTGTCGTTCAACGTTTCTCCATCTTTCCTGTAATTTTTTTGGATGAATAATCATTTATTAATTTGTCGTTAAAGGCGGCAAAAAGGGTTGGCGTCAGGAAGGGCATCCGGCCGTAAAACATTGCTTCAAAAAGGGGACCGAAAAACAACAACAACCACGGTTCCCGAAAAAGGCCAACCCCCGCTTTGCGGGGAAAAATGGCCTCTAAAGGTGTTTTTTTTTTTTAAATCATTTATTAATCAATCGATCTCTTTGGATCTTCCAACTTTTCTGTCATTTCTAGAGTCTGGAGCTCTTGGACCTTCTGGTCGATTATAAACAGTACTGGTTGGATTGTATATACAAGTTGGCCTCCGAAGCCAGCTACTACATCAGAAATCTCTGTTGGTCCAAATTCTTCCTGAGAAGAAAAGTTCCAAATTTGTGTTCTCCAAAGTGCAACGAGACATGGATCTCTCCTCTGGACTAATTCCCTTGAACCCCACTGCCCGCCCCCAAATAAACCACCATTGAAACTATATTGTCCAAGAGCCTCTGGTGTTATTGGCAGCTTTTAACAGGCGGTTAAATAATTTGGCCTGCTTCTCGCTCACTACAGGAAGTCTCACTGCCGTATTTGACTTAATCTCCTCAGGTCTTGCCCCTTCCATCCCTCGCTGAAGCCCTTTCCTCCACAGGACACGAATATAAGAACCAGAAATGTTTGTCTTTTTATATTTTGCATGCCGAAGCTAAGCGCTCAGATCGATGATTTTGTTCCCATCTTCTCTTGTTTTTGGAACCGTCCTCCGGAGTCTAATGACTCCTGCTCTTCCCTCCCGGTCTTCCCATCATGCTGCCCACGACCATTTCATGCTTTCTCTCTATCTCATTTCTACGACCAAGGTTTTCTACACTCACTACGACCCTTTCCCCTTTCACCTGCAACTCCTCCTCACCTTGTGCCGTAGTGCATCTGCGCATTCTTGTCTGGCTGTTTCCCCTTCGGCCGAGTATATTTCTGTTCACCTTTCGGTCTTTGGTATCCTGCTCTTCCTTGAGCCACAACACTTACATATAGTTAAAAATAACAAGGCAAACTAGAATGGCACTCAGTTTAGAGCGTACCTCCGCCTCGTTGGCTGTATCACTCAATGGTGAATAATCACTTAAAAGATTATACGATCTGGATCCGGATCTTCACCAAAAATGAATCGATTCTTCCTTGTTACACACACAACCTGTCCAACAAGTTTCGTCCAAATATATCCATAATATTTTTAGATATCCTGATATGCATCGTTTTTGGGGCTAACCCCCGCTATAGCAGGGAACATGGCCTTAAAATGCCTGTTATTGTTGTTTGTATTGTTTTTGGCCCCATCTCCCAATGGTGAAGAATCACTTAACAAATTAAACAATTCTCATATCCGAATCCATGTTCAGATCTTCCCCAAAATCGAATCGAGTCGTCCTAGGCAGACACCCAACCGGTCCACTAAGCTTCGTCCAAATCCGTCCACAACTTTTGGAGATATCCTGCTATGTATCGTTTTTGGCCCCATCTCCCAATGGTGAAGAATAACTTTAAAAATTATAGTAGCCGGATCCGACTCCGGATCTCCACAAAAATCTAATAATTTTGTCCTTGTAAAATATGCTACATCTCTGCCAAATTTCGTCCGAATCTGTCCACAACCTTTTGAGATATTTTGTTCACAAACGGACAGACAAACAAATGAAAAAATCACTCATAGAGCGACACTTGGCAAAACAGAACAAAGTAGGATGGCACTCAGTAGAGCATCCTTTTGACCTCAAAAATAATTACTGGTTGAATTCAGTGACCTGATATGCAAATCGTCTTCAAAGTTGAAGTTAATCGGATGAAAATTGACAATTTTAGAAATTTGGCCTATGTGGACCTTTTGGCCTATGTTGACCTCAAAATTAGTTGGTGGTTGGTTTCAGTAAGCTAATATGCAAATCCTATTCAAATTTCAAGTCAATTGGATGAAAATGGAGGATTATAGAAATTTGAAAAAGGTGGTTGACCTTTGGCCTATGTTGACCTTTTGGCTGATGCTGATCTCACAAATAGTTGGTGGTTGAATTCAGTTCGCTGATATGGAAATCCTATTCAAATTTGAAGTCAATCGGATAAAAATTGAGGATTGTTGAAATTCGAAAAAAAGTGGTTGACCTTTTGACCTCAAAAATATATAGGTATAGGATTTTGTCGGACGACGAACTCTACCATCTGGTGACGTTTCGTGAAGATCGGTTTTGAAATTGTGACCTGCAGGCACAATTGTGAGTAAGTGAGCGGACGGACGGACGGACACACACACACACACACACACACACACACACACACACACACACACACACACACACACACACACACACACACACACACACACACACACACACACACACACACACACACACACACCAGAGTGGTCAACATACTTGACCAAAATTTTTTTTTAATGCTAAGTAACAAACAGAGAGACAGACAGGGGTGAAAACATAACCTCCAGCCAACTTTGGTGGCGGAGGTAATAACTTTTGGACTACAATTGCGAACATAATTTTCATTTTTTTATTTATTGCCTCATTTGCTTCTTTATTTAAATTGAAGGGCAGCGATGTATTACCTCCGCCACCAAAGGTGGATGGAGGTTATGTTTTCACCCCTGTCTGTCTGTCTGTTTGTTTGTTACTTAGAAAGAAAAAAAAAATTGACAATTATGTTGATCGCTCCGGTTTGTTTGTGTGTGTGTGTGTTTGTTTGTCTGTGCGTTCACTTATACTTGCCTGCAAGTCACAATTTTAAACCGATCTTCACGAAACTTCACCAAACGGTGGAGTTTGTGGTCCGACAAAATCCGATATATTTTTTAGGTCAAAAGGTCAACATAGGCCAAAGGTCAACCACTTTCTTCAAATTTCTAAAATCCTCAATTTTCATCTGATTGACTTGAAATTTGAATAGAATTTACATATCAGTAAACTGAATTCAACCACCAGCTATTTTTGAGATCAACATAGGCCAAATGGTCGACATAGGCCAAAAGGTCAACCACTTTCTTCGAATTTCTAAAATCCTCAATTTTCATCCGATTGACTTGAAATCTGAATAGGATTTGCATATGAGCTTACTGAAACCAACCACCAACTATTTTTGAGGTCAACATAGGCCAAAAGGTCAACAAACGCCAAATTTCTCAAATTGTCAATTTTCATCCGCTTGACTTGTTTATTTATTTCTTTATTTTTTGTATACAAGGTCGAAGCTCGTGAAAGAGCTAACATTAATCACACAAAAAATCAAACAGGCACACAAAACATAAAATAAGGGGAGCGGTAGACAAGATGGGGAGAGAGGGGGAAGCACACAAACACAACATTTGAGAGCAGGGACATCGGGATATCTGTGGGAGGGAGAGGGCTTGGGGGGAGATGGGAGAAGTATAAAACACATGGACACTGCAAGGTTTTCCAGGAAAGAAGTTGGTATTTCAAAAAAGTGGATCTGGGGTGAATTAGCCGGGGTAGAAAAGATCAAGGTTTTGTATGGGGGAAGATAAGAGATGGTGGTGAACAGCTGTTTTGAAGACCTGGAGGGAGGAGTGGGATTGAAGGGAGTGGGGGAGTTTGTTCCAGAGGCGGGAGAAAAGAGGAATGAAAGAGTGAAGGTCAGCAGAGAGCCTAGATTTTGGCAGTTTAACCATAAGAGGGTTGCTGGCAGATCTTATGGAGCAGATCTTATGGAGCACATCTTATGGAGCACATCTTATGGAGCACATCTTATGGAGCACATCTTATGGAGCACATCTTATGGAGCACATCTTATGGAGCACATCTTATGGAGCACATCTTATGGTGCAATTTGTCAGAAAAAGAAAGAAAGAAAAAAAAAGATGATTTTGATATGTGACACCGACGAAATGATTAGATTTTGGTGAAGATCCGGATTCGGATCTGGTTACTTGAATTTTTTAAGTGATTCTTCACCATTGGGAGATCGGGCCAAAAACGATACATAGCAGGATGTCTCAAAACGTTGTGGACAGATTTGGACGAAACGTGGTGGACCGGTTGGGTGTCTGACTAGGACGATTCCATTCGATTTTGTTCAAAATCTGAATATGGATTCGGATACGAGAATTATTTAATTTCTTAAGTGATTCTTCACCATTGGGAGATAGGGTCAAAAACGATACATAGCAGGATATCTCAACAAGTTATGGATGGATTTGGACAAAACTTGTTGGATAGGTTGTGTGTGTGACAAGGAAGAATCGATTAAATTTTGGTGAAGATCAAGATCCGGATCCAGCTAGTAGAATTTTTAAGTGATTCTTCACCATTGAGTGGTATGGCCAAAAACGATACATAGCAGGATGTCTCAAAACGTTGTGGACAGATTTGGACGAAACGTGGTGGACCGGTTGGGTGTCTGACTAGGACGATTCCATTCGATTTTGTTCAAAATCTGAATATGGATTCGGATACGAGAATTATTTAATTTCTTAAGTGATTCTTCACCATTGGGAGATAGGGCCAAAGACGATACATAGCAGGATATCTCAACAAGTTATGGATGGATTTGGACAAAACTTGTTGGATAGGTTGTGTGTGTGACGAGGAAGAATCGATTAAATTTTTGTGAAGATCAAGATCCGGATCCAGCTAGTAGAATTTTTAAGTGATTCTTCACCATTGAGTGGTATGGCCAAAAACGAGGGGTAGATCAGGGTATGAAAGACTGGACCTATGGTGATTCCTGTGTTTGATTTTGATTAAATGTGATTCTGTGTTGTGATTTTCTGGTCTACTCTGAGATAACAAAACGTAAACTGTTCACCAGGCGGAGGTATGCTCTCTACTGAGCGCCGTTCTAGTTCGTTTATGAGAGTGGGTCTTCAAAAGAATGAGAGTGTTTTGAATGAAAACGGATCCAGGAGAGCTATTGACATTAATTGATAGTTATGATTGTGATATAGCACAGAGCAACTCAATTACCTCTTAATTATCCAGGCGGTTAAACTAATGCTTTCCAAGTTGGATGGCCCAATAAAGTGGATTTTATCGCAAACCCGACCTGTTTATGTGCACTTAACAGCACGTGCACAAAATCGTACGTCTCGAAACATGCTGTTCTCGCGCAGGAAGCACCTGGGTTGTTGTTCAAAAAAAAAAGACTGATATAGCATAATTTGCAATTCCTAGCAATGTTTTATGAAGCGTTGTGTGTCCTCCGGGCCCTTCATTGCAAACTACGCGACAACCGTGAGCATTATTTAAAAGATGTGTTTTTATGGGTTAATCAGCGCACTGAATGCTACTCTCGGGTGAGGCAAATCATGCACAGCAATCAGTTACATGTACATGATACATCCGAGATATTTTGAAGCGTGCATTCAAGCCAGAAAGGGAGAAGGGAGGGAGAGGTGGGAAATCAGCGGTAAATATCAATTTCATGTATGGAATGCTCCAGCAGTTGATTTGTGAACACACGACGTGCGGTAAACTGTGCAAGTACAATGAATGCCTTAGCATTTTGTTCCCATGGTATGGAAAGCAAACGATAAAACCATGGGCCTTTCTCAATCGAGAGCTGATCTCTCATGCTCAGAATGCTCCTGGATCATGCTTTTGGCATAGAAAACATACATCCTGAGGGTAAAACAGTCAAAAAACGTTAGATTTCTTGACCCTAAATAATAACCCCTCGAGCTGCACAGGAAGTGGTGGGGTGACCCTAAGGTGCAGATACTGATACATCACAGAAATCAAAACTGGTCTGAATGTGATGTCATATGCGTTTACTACTTTGGGCCACTGCTTTGAACTTGTTCTCAGAATACAGATCTCGTCTAAAAATGACCACTGAGATTAAACAACATTCATCATGCCATTACATCAACTGTTATAATTGTCTGTTTTGAAATAAAAAATTATATACACTACCAGTCAAAAGTTTAGGTACATCCAACAATAATGTGTTTAATGTGCAAAATGAACATAAGATGTGACAAAACTCTTACCAAAGATATATCTGCTTATATTATCTACTGATAATATATTGTGCTTCAATGCATCTTCCTTGTGTTGGGCTAGCGGCTAGGGTGCCGGCTTAGGATCCTAGGATCCTGGGTTCGAATCCCGGTCGATCGCTGAATTAACACCAGGGGGGTTGACTCAGCCTGTCATCCTTCCGAGGTCGGCTAATTGAGTACCAGTTCACTGGTAATTCCCTGTTTGTCGTTAAAGGCGGCAAAAAGGGTTGGCGTCAGGAAGGGCATCCGGCCGTAAAACATTGCTTCAAAAAGGGGACCAAAAAAAACAACAACAACCATGGTGCCCGAAAAAGGCCAACCCCCGCTTTGTGGGGAAAAATGGCCTCTAAAGGTGGGTTTTTTTTTTTTTTTTAATGCATCTTCCTTGTGCGAAACGTACGTTTAAAGCAATTTTTGGAAATCGGTCGAAAAGTGCAATACTAAATCCAAACTGAAACGAGACGTTAATGTTATTAACGTTTCATCTCAGAAGCAAAAACTGTTTACAAATACTCTGCTCTGTGTGGAATGAATGTTTGTGCTTAGTTTCTTCATCATGTGCAATGTCTATTATTGCCAGGCATTATAATAAAAGTTTACAGAAAGGCCAGCCATACAATCGAATGAATGTGTTTGTGTTTCAGATTGCATGAATATGGGTGCCAAAGCTCAGATAACGCCAGAAAAAAGACAGGTAATTGTAACTTTGAGAAAAGAAGGCCAATCCATGAGACAAATTGCAAAAAACATTACAAGTGTCAGTAAATGCAGTTGTTTGTGCAATTAAACAACATAACGAAACTGGTAAAAACGCAGATGCAAAACGTTCTGGTCAACCAAGAATCACAACAGAATCACAGGACGAGTAATCTGAGTCACCAGTCTGCACAACAGACGTCTTACCCAGCTAAACAAGTTAGAGCCCAGCTAAACAGCTCCAGCATTGCAACTGTTTCAAGGCCTTCTTATGTCTTATTCAAGGCCATACAGTAAGTATTTTTTCTGAGGTTTACCGCCATTGATGCACCCTATTTTACACACCTTATACAGACTTGGCATTTAATTTTAATATGGAATATTTTTTTTGTGGGGGTGAACTTACTTTTCAAGATGCCTTAGAACCAAAAGTTCATTGGAATTATGTTGAAATTATTCTAGATTTTGTTAATGTGACCGTTAAAAGAAACAAAAACCACATTTGACATTTCAAAACAAATAAATTTATCCTTGAAAGTGATGTAAACTGATATCGAACTCAATTCATGGACAGTGCTGTGTTAAACTTATGTACGTTTTCCAGAAGTATCTCTTTATTTTGCACATTAGCCAATTTTTTTTTTAACAAAAACAAAAGTTAAATTACGACTGGGATTACGGACAGTAAAATTACAGTTCAGTACTTCGTGTAACCCCCACGAGCATTCAGGAGAGCACGTACACGTTGAGGCATGCTGTTCACGAGATTTGCCAAGGTTTGGACAGGAATCGCTTGCCATGCAGTGACAATAGCCTGCTGCAATTCACGCACAGAGATCGGCTGCTGGTCCAAGTGGTCGATTTGACGCGTTAATTCTGCCCACAAGTTCTCTATCGGATTCATATCCGGGGACATGGCAGACCACTCCATATGCTCTACACCACGGTCAGCAAGAAAGTGTTGGATCATGTGAGCACGATGAGGCCGTGCATTGTCATCTTGGAAGACAAAGTTTCCACGAAAGGCTGCACGAGCAAATGGAAGCAATGTTTCTTCCAGAATGGCCCTGTACTTGAACTGGTCCAGGTTTCCATTCAGAACAACCAGGTCAGTTTTGCCCCCTGCATGAAAAGCAGCCCAAACGGTCACCCCACCACCTCCAGCTTGGACTCTTGGCAGTATACAATCTTTGTTGTAGGCTTCATGCACTTGTCTGCGCATTCGGACGCGGCCATCTTGACGATAGACCAGAAATCTAGACTCGTCACTGAAGATCACGTGATTCCAGTGTCCTGGCTGCCATTGACGGTGCTCTCTGGCCCACTGCAATCGGCGCTGGCGGTGTTGTCTGGTCAGGCGTGGCTTTCTCAGGGGACGCCTGGCACGATAGCCTGCTTGAACCAGTCATTGGTTGACTAGCCTTCTGGATACAGGCACATTTGTCAGTTGCTGCCACTCAGCCCTAAGGCGATTAGCTGACTTGGTACGGCCATTGCGGACTAACCGGTGCAGCTGGCGATCATCCCTCCTTGTGGTTCTGCGGGGACGTCCTGGCCTCGGTATTGGAGTAGGGACACCCCTCTGAGCATTTCGTTTCAGGATCTTTGACACCTGACCTTGAGTGATGCCATACTGCCGAGCAATAGCATGCTGTTTCATGCCGTAATTTCGTAAAGCCACCACTCCATGACAAACAGCATTGTCGAGTTGACAGACCATCTCCAGAGGAAGCGGCAATAACTTTTGGAGACGTGCAGCAGTTGTTTTCCACTAATACAGAACGCAACAACCCTTGTATACCCGACTGTGAAGCCAATCATCAAATGCACCTGTCCGTACATTTTGCCATGCCACCTGTGATATAATCCTGTTGTTGACTTCTTGCTGCGACAGACAATCAGTGACATGGTTCTTTTAACAAATAAATCACAAAAGTGTAAAAGAAACTCACCAGATTGATATACGGAGTTAAGAAAGTAAACCTAATTCAAGAAAAAAAAATATTCCATATTAAATGCCAAGTCTGTATAACAAGTTAAAATAGTTATCCATGCCCGTTGTTTGTGTCCTTTATGACATTCCTAAATATCATAGGTCTCCTGTTAAAATGATTTTAAATTTTGTTTGACTGCCAGACAGGCAGACAGAGTAAAACAATTGCCGTACTCATCTGGGTGTAAGAGCACTTGGACCAAGATTCCGTACAACATTCCAAATTCAGAGACAATGTACTGCTAAACTGCTAAACTGCAGATTTGTGTTCCGAACCATGTTCCGATTCGTGTTCAAAATATGAAATTAAATTGAAATTAAGTATTCACTTGACCATAGACTGATATCTGTGGACAGACAGACAGACAAACAGAATGACCCAATTGCTTAACCCCACTTGGCCCTTCATGCGCAGGGTAAAAATGTTGTGCTATGCAGCAACCTTGTTACAGTACATTCTTTACTTAAAATGGTTCGAGTAAAGTGTTGTTTGCTTTCACTGGGACTACATGTCCTGATGGAAATACGTTACGAGCTCTATGATCCGATTCAGCACTCCCAATTCTTTCTTAGAGATATCCACGTAGCTGCAAGAGGTACTGAATCATAGGTCTTCTTTGGGTTAATGAAGAGGAGGAATCATTTTGTTCTGTGTTCCCAAGAGTTTTTGACAAGTCACTGAGCAGTAAAGGTAATGTCAGAGCACCGTCAACCTTTTCTAAATCCATATTGAAACTATGACAGCCCTTCTTGCCTAGTTCTTGCAGTCTCTGCAGAAGAACACGAGCAACAAGTTTCCCAACAACATCCAACATGGAGGAATGGTTGATCAGAGTAGTGATGGCAATGTACAAAAGAGCGCGCACAGCTGTAAGGACGAAGGACGGGAACAGTGGTGAGTTTGAGGTGAAGGTGGGAGTGCATCAGGGGTCGGTACTAAGTCCACTACTATTTGTAGCTGTGATGGAGGTGCTGGCTCGGAACGTAAAGGAGGGTTTACCGTGGGAGTTGTTGTATGCAGATGATCTGGTGTTGATTGCAGAAAGTATGGATGGACTGAAGGAGAAGATGAACAAGTGGAAGGAATGTATGGAGACAAAAGGTCTGAAGGTGAATATCGGAAAAACGAAGGTGATGGCAAGTGGTAAAGCATGTGGTGAGGTGGAAAGAACTGGGAAGTGGCCGTGTGCTGTGTGCAGGAAGGGTGTCGGAGTGAATTCCATGCAATGTACAATGTGCGCTGAGTGGGTTCATCAAAAATGTAGTGGTTTGAGAGGGTCATTAACCAGTGTGGCAGCTACATTCAAGTGTAAGGTGTGCACAGAGGGAGCTGCAGATGGAGGAAATGTTGAGTTGGATCTTGGAGACAGCGTGAAGCTGGAAGGTGTGAAAACTTTTTGCTACCTCGGAGACGTGCTGAATGGAGAAGGTGGATCAGACTCGGCAACGGTTGCTCGAGTGATATGTGCATGGAAGAAGTTTTGGGAACTGAGTGGCGTGCTGACGAGAAGGGGAGTGTCGTTGAAGCTGAAGGGACAGGTGTATGCTGCATGTGTGAGAAGTGTTAGGATTTATGGGAGCGAGACATGGGTAATGAACGTAGAGCAGCAACGAAGGCTGGAAAGGGTGGAAATGCGAATGGTTCGGTGGATGTGTGGAGTATCGTTGAGAGAGAGGAAGACAAATGATGAATTGCGAAAGATGATGGGAACAGAGCCTGTGATGGATGCTGTGAAGAGAAACAGGTTGAGATGGCTTGGTCATGTTTTGAGGAAGGATGAAAGTGACTGGTTGAGAAGAGTGATGGGAATGAATGTAGAAGGAAGTAGAGGACGGGGAAGACCGAGAAAGACTTGGATAAAGATGGTCGAAGAAGAAATGCGGGCAAGGGGGTTAACAAGGGGAGATGCAGAAAATTGGGCAAAATGGAGAAGATTGTCATGGGGACCGCAAGGCTAACCCCCGCTCTTGCAGGGAAAATGGCCTTAAAATGCCTGTTGTTGTTGTTGTTGTTGTTGTATCCAACAATACAACGCCTCGTCAATTGTCACACTTGCTCAGGTCTCCTTTTTGAGGAACAGGAACGAGCACAACATCGACCCAGTCCTTTGGTGTCTTGCCTTCCTTCCACCTGGTGTGTTTTCGATCAAGCATACTCAAGAAACTCACCATCACAACATCCTGCTTTGACCATGTCTGGCTAAATACAGAGGCTCTCTCACCTTACCTCTCTTGAGCTTCCCTATAGACTTCTTAAACTCTGCCTCAGTGAGACGTTTGACTGTTTGTGGCTCAACATATGTCTAAAGGACTCTTCTAGTTCGTCAATAGTTCATTGACTCTGGATGTTTGAATCTAGGTGAAGTCCTTCTCTGCTTCTGATGTTGCTCATCAACTGTAGTGCATGGGTTGTCCTTGTCATTGACTGTGGTTAACCATGATACACACACAGACCACTCGTTTTTTTCAATTCTGTTCCTCATAATTCTATCACACACACAAACACACTTTCTAATAATTAATTGTACTGCATTATCTATTCCTAAAATAAAATTTAATAAGGATTGCTGTAAATTATGTAAATTTCACAACATCCTATATTAAACTTTATTTAAATTGTAAACCTCAAAACATAGTTCCTTTACCTTAAGTAAGAACCTTAACCTATAAGAAAATGGCTAGTTACCTGACCACACAGATCATCACCTGGGCACCGATGTTCCTCAAGGTTTCGATTCGATCAAACTCACCAGGTTTTCTTCTCTGCTCAGAGACGAGGTGAAGCCAAGAACATCACTGTATGAGACAAGTCAGTTCTTTGTGTTTTAATAATTTTGTCCAAATTCCAAACTGTATCCTATGTGGCTTGAGTTGGACCTAGTCATCTGGTACTCTTATGGCCAGCAGCATTCTAACTCTTTATCACCTACGCCACCCCAACCCCTCCACCTTCCTTAAACCACCTTTAGAGGCCATTTTTCCCTGCAAAGCGGGGGTTGGCCTTTTTCGGGACCTTCGGGAACCAAAACCTTCCTTGATCAATGAAAAATATTGTTTCATTCCCAGTTATCAATTCCCTCATTCCTTTTCTTCTCAATTTATACTCTCCTCATTGTATTATGCCTCAATATTCTTTGGTGGTGCTGCGAGAGAGTAAACGATTCACCCATCCGGGATAGTGGGATGCAACATTGTTAAACCAGAGCGCTATGGCTGGCAGAGATTTCACTATCTGATAAAGGAAATAATAGTTATTTTATAAATGCCTTTGTCTCCTCTGATCACTTTATATTCACTGAATGTTCACAGCTCACTATCCCCATCAGATTATTGCATAATTAAGCCGTATTCCTCAACCGACATCATTCTTAGAGACCCTCATGAGGCATGTTTTCAGAAAATTATTTGCAAAGTTGATGTATTTTGAAGAATACATCAAATCATGGGATCATGCTTTCGAATATACATCAGAAAAATAATTAGCAGTGTGATCAAATTAAACCCTCAAAATTAACCTATTTTGGGGCACGTGCCCAATTAACCAGCCATTGTTAAATATCATGGTATAAAGTGAAGAAAATATAAGAAGACAAAGGTAAACATAGATATCAATTAAAATATCCACCATTTTGGAACATAAAGGGGAAAATGGACCAATTAGATGAAGGATGACAATACCCGATATTCCACTTTTCCCCAAAAGCTTATGGCTAAGTACTGGGGTTGGATCAAGGCTTAAGAAGTCAGAGCATTAGGATAAAGTGGGGAAAGACGCCCTTGTCAGGAAAGGTAGCGCAAGATGTTTCTTTCCCCCTGTTTATAACCTCCCTGGTCCTGGTTGGGTGCTCATTATCCTCAACATCCGAACCGGAGGGCCACATGACCAGTGGTAAAAAGGGGTGATTTCAAATGAAAAAAGTTCAGTATTCTGAGCAAAAAGACCAAGGGAGGTGTAGATAACACACACACACACACACACACACACACACACACACACACACACACACACACACACACACACACACACACACACACCTTTTCCTGACAGGGGAATCTTGTAGCACCTTATTTCTATCCATGGCTGTTCCTGTTCCGCTCCATCTCACTCATCACATGAAAGATATACAGTATTATTCCAGGAACATGCTGTCTCATTAAGCTGAGCGTGGTCATGTTTGAACGTTTGAACTTGAAAGCCACAAATACATTGTGCACAAGTGCACAAGTACACAAGTCGGTCAACATGGGTTGCACAAGCACAGCAGGTCAAACAGTAATAGCACTGGTAATTATCCTCCGCCACCAAAGGTGGATGGAGGTTATGTTTTCACCCCTGTCTGTCCGCTTCTCTGTCCGTTTGTGAACAAAATATCTCAAAAAGTTGTGGACGGATTCGGACGCATTTTGGCAGAGATGTAGCGTCTGTGACAAGGACGAAATGATTAGATTTTGGTGAAGATCCGGATTCGGATCCGGCTAGTAGAATTTTCGAGTGATTCTTCAACATTGGGAAATAGGGCCAAAAACTATACATAGCAGGATATGTCAAAAAGTTGTGGGTGGATTTGTACGAACCTTGGTGGACAGGTTGTGTGTGTGACAAGGAAGAATCGATGGAATTTTGGTGAAGAGTCAGATCCAGATAGCAGAATTTTTAAGTGATTCTTCACCATTGGGAGATAGAGCCAAAAACGATAAGTAGCAGGACATCTTAAAAAGTTGTTGACGGATGATTTTGAATAAATGTGATTCTGTATTGTGATTTTCTGGTCTACTCGATGATACAAAAGGTAAACTGTTCACCTGGTGGAGGTATGCTCTCGACTGAGTGTCGTTCTAGTTTATGTTGTTTGCTCATATGTTTGCTCAAGTTTATGTTGTTTGCCCACTCCCTCTCGTTAAAACTCAAGGTGGGGAACCCGATCGAAGCAAGGGTGGAAATCACTCCATTTATGACGACGAAACGTCTGATGCTCAACGTGGAGATCGGTTTCTGAGGTTTGGGACATGGAATGTAGGGACAATGACAGGGAGATCAGAAGAAGAGTGGACATATACACAAAGAATTAAGTTAAGCACCCCCCCCCCGTTTTTTTACAACCTCGCACATTACAAGTTTGTTGTCGTCAAAACAGTGTAATATACCCATGATATTGCTATATTTTCTGGAGAAGTGATATTATGGTCACATAAAAACATAACAATCATGCCGTTTTCAATATTTTATTCTGAATAATTTAAGGTGAAATTTTTTGGGAATTTTAGGCATATTTTCACCTCAATTTAAGTATGGAGCTATAGGTCCATCACGGACAGTGTGGATGACGTTTATGTTTTCTAACGTACAGTCATTGTTCTGAGAAGACCTCTAACGATCTTTGCGTCAATAACGTGTGTAGGACCCACGTGATCGGATCACTGACTCAACCAATCACTTTTTTTCACTTTGATCACTCAATTTCATCAATGGATAATTGCTAATGTCATACCAATCATTATTTGATCTCACTTACCTTAGAATATATGCCAATGTATACATATACACAAAGAATATATATTAGGGGGTGCTTACCTTAATTCGTTGTGTAGGGGTGCTTAACTTAATTCTTTGTGTATATGTTGTGTGCAAGAGACGAGATGGAAGGGAAGTGGTGTGAGAATGGTGAAGGGCCCAAAAACGGCCCAAAAACGCTCATAAAATCCACCAATAAATTTGCCCTCAACATCGACGGTATCCCAGTATCCACCTCCCCTCACATCCGGAATCTTTGACCAAACTCTGTATTGTGATTTTCTGGTCTACTCGATGATACAAAACGTAAACTGTTCACCTGGTGGAGGTATGCTCTCGACTGAGTGTCGTTCTAGTTTATGTTGTTTGCTCATATGTTTGCTCAAGTTTATGTTGTTTGCCCACTCCCTCTCGTTAAAACTCAAGGTGGGGAACCCGATCGAAGCAAGGGTGGAAATCACGACGGAAAGATCGACTGGACAACCCTCCCATCTACTTTCTCAACAATCCTCTCCAAGAAGTTCTGTCACTCAAGCTTTTGGGTCTCACTATCTGCCATGATCTTTCTTGGGAAAACCACATTTCCAAGCTGGCCTCCAAAGCCAGTCGCCGACTGGGCATCCTCCGTCGTGCGAAGTCCTTCCTCGGCACACCTGAGCTCCTCACCACATACAAGGCTTTCATCCGCAGCTCAATGGAATACTGTTCTCCCCTATGGGCTGGTGCTCCTGCCTCACACCTGGCTCGGTTTCACGCTGTTGAATCCAAAGCTTTCAAAATCATTGGAATCTCCCGCGATGAAGCTATCTCTGAGGGCCTTTCACTCACTCACCGCAGGCAGGTAGGTGGTCTTTCTGTCTTCTACCGACTCCTCTCCGGCCTTGCTCCCCCAGCTCTCTCCGTGCTCTGTCCCCCAAATATTCCTACAGGTCGCACAAGATCTGCCAGCAACCCTCTGATGGTTAAACTGCCGAAATCTCGGCTCTCTGCTCACCTTCACTCTTTCATTCCTCTTTTCTCCCGCCTGTGGAACAAACTCCCACACTCCCTTCAATCCCTCTCCTCCCTCCAGGTCTTTAAAACAGCTGTTCACCACCATCTCTTATCTTCCCCCATCCATAACCTTGATCTTTTCTACCCCCACTAATTCACCCCAGATCCACCTTGTTTGAAATTCCAACTTATTTCCTGGAAATCCTGGCAGTGTCCATATGTTTATACCTCTCCCACCCCCCCCCTTTACATGCCTCCCCCCCCTTCACATGCCTCCCCCCTTCACATGCCTCCCCCCCAAAGCCCTCTCCCTCCCACAGATCTCTCGATATCTCCATGTCTCTCGGTCCCTGCTCTCAAATGTTGTGTTTGTGTCCTTCCCCCTCTCTCCCCATCTTGTCTACCGCTCCCGATGTTATTTGATTTATGTGTCTGTTTGTCTTTCTGTGTGATTAATTTTCGCTCTTTCACGAGCCTCGATCTTGTATACAAAAAAAAAAAAACAAACAAAAAAAAAAACTCCGCTGCCCGTCTACTCACCCATTCCCGGACCTGTGACCACACCACCCCCGTCCTTTACAAGCTTCACTGGCTCCCCATCTCCCAAAGAATCCAGTACAAAATCCTCCTCTTGACCGACAAAGCCCTCCATAACCTGGCCCCATCCTACCTGGCTGACCTAATCTTCAGACACACTCCCAACCGCAACCTCCGCTCTGCTGGTACCAACCTCCTGACCCCCCCCCCCATCCGGACCAAATTCAGATCCTGGGGGGACAGGGCCTTCTCCATTGCTGCTCCCACCCTCTGGAACTCGCTACCTCACACCATCAGAGACTCCTCCTCACTCACCACATTCAAAACATCACTCGAGACCCACCTGTTCAACACTGCATTCAACATTTAACCCACAGCATTTAACCCCTGACTATCTCTTCTCCTTCTCCCTCCTTTTTGCTTTGAATATTTCCCTATTGATTCTTGTTTTTTTGCAATTGTTTTTATGTTTTGCTATGTATTATGTTTTACACTCTGTCAAAGCGTCTTTGGGCTCCCTGAAAAGCCCTATATAAAATAAATGCATTATTATTATTATTATTAAAGGTAGGCAGGGACAGAAATACAAGTTTGTGTGGCAAGGGTGCCCGGAGGGTGTGCATGGTGTTGGTGTCGTTTTCTGAGGAGTTTGTAGACAGTGTGGTGAGTGTGACTAGAGTGAGTGAAAGGTTGATGATAGTGAAAATGATGATTGGAAAGCTCATGGTGAACGTCATCTCGGGATATGCTCCGCAGGTTGGTCGGAGCGATGAAGAGAAGGACAAGTTCTGGTGTGCGATAGAGAAGCTGATGGAAAACGTGAAAGATGAGGAAGTTGTTGTGGTTGGAGGAGACCGAAATGGACATGTGGGAAGGAGTATGGACGGTTTTGAGGGAGTTCATGGGGGTTATGGATATGGTGTGAGAAATGGAGAAGGTGAAAGGATTTTGGAGTTTGCTGATGGAGCTGATTTGTTGAATTGTAATACTCAGTTCCAGAAAGAGGATAATAAGCTTGTTACATACACGTCAGGTGGGTCGACGTCAACCGTTGACTACCTGATGGTGCGTAGGCGAGATAGGGGGCACCTCCGGGACACAAAGGAGATCCCGGGGGAGGAGACTGTTTCACAGCACCACTTGGTTGTCTGCGACATAAGGGTGAAAGGTGCGAGGAGAGCTCGTCAGGTGAAGTACCAACCGAGAATGAAGGTGTGGAGGTTGAAAGAGGTGACAGTGAGGGAGGCATTAAAAGAGAGGCTGAGTATGGTAGAGGATGATGTGGTTGAGCTTGAAAGTGGTTGGATGTCAATGAAAGATAGTCTGTTGGGAGCCGTTGGTGAGGTATGTGGATGGACAAAAGGACCACCGAGGCACACGGAAACATGGTGGTGGGATGATGAAGTTAGAAAGAAGATTAACGGGAAGAGGAAGAAGTTCAAGGAGTGGCAGAAGGCGAAGGGTATGAGGGCAGAAAAGGCAGAGCATGAAAGTTATAAGGCAGCCAAGAAGGCTGCAAAGAAAGAGGTAGCAAAGGCGCAGGAGGCATGTAGGAAAATGTTCGGAGAACGGTTGGATTCAGAAGAGGGTCAGAGAGCGGTATTCAGGATTGCAAAGCAGACAGTGAAAGATAGGTGTGATGTGATTGGGGTGAGTTGCTTGAAGGATGAAGTGGGAGAAATCGTTGTGGACCCAGATGGAACAAGCGTTACGCCTAGGTCCCCCGTCGGGGAAGTGATGTGAGTTGACAAAGTGGAAGACGCAGAAAACATGCTATGATATGATATTTCGCTCACAAGGTTCAGACATACATGGCGGCGGCCATCTTGGATTTTGACGTGGCGACCCAATTTTAAACAGCTTTCTTCCTTGTGCCTAGATACACCCACACACCAGATTAGAAGTTGGTACTTCGCTTCTTTTCGAGATATTTCGCTCACAAGTTTCAGACATATATATGGTGGCGGCCATCTTGGATTTTGACGTGGCGACCCAATTTTCAAAAGTGTTCTTCCTCATGCGGAGATGCACCCACACACCAAATTAGAAGTTGGTACTTCGCTTATGTTTCAAGATATTCATCTCACAAGGTTCAGAAATACATGGCGGCGGCCATCTTGGATTTTGACGTGGCGACCCAATTTTCAATAGCGTTCTTCCTTATGCCTAGATACACCCACACACCAGATTAGAAGTTGGTACTTCACTTATTTTTCAAGATATTCATCTCACAAGGTTCAGACATACATGGTGGCGGCCATCTTGGATTTTGACGTGGGTTGCACCCACACACCAAATTCGAATGCGGTCCTTCGCTTACGCACGCACGCACGCACGCCCGCACGCAAACACGCATGCCCGCACGGACGCACGGACACACGGACGGAGGGGAAAGCCATAGTCCCCCTTTCGCTATGCTGTGCGACAGGGGACAATTAAAGGAAGATGGAAGAGATATATGGAAATACTGTTGAATGCAGAGAATGAATGGGATGGCAACATAAAGATTAACCCAGTTTTAGGACCGGCAGAGAAGATAACCGAGAAGGAAGTTTAGGAAGCGATAAAAGCAATGAAGAGTACAAAAGCGGGAGGGCCGACGGGAGTTGTGGGAGATATGTTGAAGGCAGCGGGAAATTGGGGTGTGAAGAGAATGACAGAGATATGCAATCTGGTGGTGAAAGAAGGCCGCATTCCAGTGGCTTGGGAACTGAGTACCCTCGTCCCTCTATACAAGGGGAAAGGTGACCCTCTGGACTGTGGCTCGTATCGAGCGATAAAGTTATTGGAGCATGGAATGAAGGTATTGGAAAGGGTGTTGGAGAGGAGGATAAGGAAGAACGTGAAGATTGACGAAATGCAGTTTGGATTTATGCCAGGACGAGGAACGACAGACGTGCTTTTTATTGTGAGGCAGTTACAGGAGAAGTACATGGAGAAGAGGAAGAAGTTGTTTCTTGGGTTTGTTGATCTGGAGAAAGCATTCGATAGGGTTCCACGTGAAGTAGTGACATGGGCATTGAGGAAGTTAGGAGTGGAGGAATGGTTGATCAGAGTAGTGATGGCAATGTACAAAAGAGCGCGCACAGCTGTAAGGACGAAGGACGGGAACAGTGGTGAGTTTGAGGTGAAGGGGGGAGTGCATCAGGGGTCGGTACTAAGTCCACTACTATTTGTAGCTGTGATGGAGGTGCTGGCTCGGAACGTAAAGGAGGGTTTGCCATGGGAGTTGTTGTATGCAGATGATCTGGTGTTGATTGCAGAAAGTATGGATGGACTGAAGGAGAAGATGAACAAGTGGAAGGAATGTATGGAGATGGCAAGTGGTAAAGCATGTGGTGAGGTGGAAAGAACTGGGAGGTGGCCGTGTGCTGTGTGCAGGAAGGGTGTCGGAGTGAATTCCATTCAATGTACAATGTGCGCTGAGTGGGTTCATCAAAACTGTAGTGGTTTGAGAGGGTCATTAACCAGTTAGTCAGGCAGATAGGTGTATCCATCATAAGAATTGTGGGTTTAGATGTACAAGCATGAAATTTGGCGCAGTCATAGATAATAATCTAATGAATAATTCCAGATATGGACCCACCGCGAAAACGTCCTATGGTAGCCATGGCGGCCATTTTACAAAATCGCCGTTTTGACCGCGATTATTTTTTACCGGACGACACAAATGCTTCTTTATGTTCTAATGAAATTACTCTAGATACACATATATGCCATAATTGTATTCTCCAAATGACCACAATTTGCATTTGTGTTGCCAGCAATGTCAATTAACCCACCAAGCACTGTAACGGTCACTTATATTACTAGATAGTTCCAGTTTGATCTTGTTTATACGTCACAATTTACTCCACCACACTGGCACAAAGCGGTACATTTCAAACGAGCTTGTTGGCACTTGCATCGTCCCTTGCAACCCTTTTTGCATTTACAACAAATCAGCTCCCTTGATGAAATGCTGGCTTCAGGAAGCATGGGCCACAGGGGTTTTCAGTTGTGGGGATCGATCCATCCCCAATTCCCAGGTGAGGGCAGATCCATAACAACCTTGAGCATGTTTCCCCAGCAGTGGCCACCCGTGTACACAGCCCTCTTGATTTGTTGTACCAGGGCTCCTCTGGTAGGGGGAATAGCTTGCATGGCTCGTCCTTTCTTCGTGAAGAGTGCCTGTCGAGCTTCGTCTATGTTGACGAGATTGCTGGTGCGATCGTAGAGAAGAATGGTGAACCGCTCGAGCACTGCCACAACGTCATCAGAGATGTCTGCTGTCCCCGTGGAGAGATGAACTAACGCTGGCGTCAATTCGTCAAATACTTTCCAGGTATCCCAGGCTGTATTCTTGCCCCGTGTATTAAATGACGAGACTGTGTCACACCCTGTGTATGCATGGAACATCGCGAGGGCCTGTGACTTATCTGGTCCGAGGAATGCTGCAATTTCATGTGCTGGAATATACCTGAAGTGCTGGCCTGTCCCAAAGGCCACCCAAAGCTCCTGGATTTTGAGTTTGGTTGTTGCTGCCACAGCCAATACCACTATATCTGTATCCACCGTACGCAGAAGAATTTTCTGAAATCCATCACGGACTGCATCCGCGAGATGTATCATCATTCGTGTATCAGCCTCCTCATGGTCACATGGGGCAAGATGACTGGTGTCGCGTGCGGGAATGCACGTCATATCTGAACCACCCGTGGTGACTATCTGCTTATCTGATACAAGATGTGTGATGTGTTTTGTCAAGAAGGCAAACAGTTCTGTTTTGTTTGCATCAATTCTCAGGAACTGCTGCCAATTTCCTGGAAGAACAGTGGATCCGTCAACTCTCCTTCGAATGCCTTTCCCACGTTTGTCCCTGGCTTGAGATTTTTCTACACATTTTTTCCTATCTATAGACACCAATGAGAAGTATATTTCGGGGGGGTGCACGAGACCCCTATCTAGCCACTAGACTAAAAGCGGCCATTTTGTAAAATGGCCGCCACGGCTACCATAGGACGTTTTCGCGGTGGGTCCATATCTTGAATTATTCATTAGACTATTATCTATGACTGTGACAAATTTCATGCTTGTACGTATAAACCCACAATTGTTACACCTATCTGCCTGACTAAGTGTGGCAGCTACATTCAAGTGTAAGGTGTGCACAGAGGGAGCTGCAGATGGAGGAAATGTTGAGTTGGATCTTGGAGACGGCGTTAAGCTGGAAGGTGTGAAAACATTTTGTTACCAAGGAGACATGCTGAATGGAGAAGGTGGATCAGACTCGGCAACGGTTGCTCGAGTGAGATGTGCATGGAAGAACTTTTGGGAACTGAGTGGCATGCTGCCGAGGAGGGGAGTGTCGTTGAAGCTGAAGGGAAAGGTGTATGCTGCATGTGTGAGAAGTGTTATGATTTATGGGAGCGAGACATGGGTAATGAACGTAGAGCAACAACGAAGGCTGGCAAGGGTGGAAATGCGAATGGTTCGGTGGATGAGTGGAGTATCATTGAGATAGAGGAAGACAAATGATGAATTGCGAAAGATGATGGGAATAGAGCCTGTGATGGATGCTGTGAAGAGAAACAGGTTGAGATGGTTTGGTCATGTGTTGAGGAAGGATGAAAGTGACTGGTTGAGAAGAGTGATGGAAATGAATGTAGAAGGAAGTAGAGGACGGGGAAGACCGAGAAAGACTTGGCTAAAGATGGTCGAAGAAGAAATGCGGGCAAGGGGGTTAACAAGGGGAGATGCAGAAAATAGGGCAAAATGGAGAAGATTGTCATGGGGACCGCAAGGCTAGCCCCCGCTCTTGCAGGGAAAATGGCCTTAAAATGCCTGTTGTTGTTCTTGGTGTCATGCATCCACCACCAGGATATTCTGTAATCCAAGAAAGTCAGGCTGGTTGGTTGTCAATAAGGAAACAATGTGACCTACCAGCAGAATAAAAGGTAAAGGCCTCAAAAAAGTAAATGAGACAAACTTCTTCCAAACAAAATCAAACTAGGGAGTTCATAGAACCCCTTACCCAACACAACCTTGAGAAACAAGGACATGGGTGGGGTCGGCCAGCGGCAAATTTGAGTTGTCATAATGACTTAAAATGCATAATACAGTGCCCTCCATAAGTATTGGAACAATGAAGTTAAATTTGTCATTATTGATATATACTCAATAAATATGGATTTGAGATCAAAATATGAATATGAGGCAAGAATACAGAAGGTCTGCAGCTTTTATTTATTGGTATGTCTATGTTTATATGGTTTACCATTGGAGAACAATAGCACTGTTTATGTTCATCCCCCCATTTTAGGTAAGCATAAGTATTGGAATAAATTACTGACAGATGTTTCTTGTTGTTCATGAGTTTCTTGTTGCATCGGTTGTTCACACATAAAATAGCTGTGAATGTCTATTCAGCCTTTGCTTTTGGATTGGGAGTCTGTCTTTGGAGTCAGGAAGCATAAACCAAAATGAAGACCAGAGAACTGTCCATGAAAGAAAACCAAGCAATGTGGAAGCTGAAAGAACAGCATAATTAAATTAGAACCAGAGCACAAAAATTGGGCAAATACAACAGCAAATTGTTGCAACAAATACAACAGCAACAGCAAAATACAATAGCAAATACAACAATTTGGAATATCTTGAAAAAGAAAGAAACCACTGGTGTGCTTAGCAACAGACAACAGCAGGGTAGCCAAGGAAAACAAGCGTTATGCCTCGGTCCCCCGTCGGGGAAGTGCTGTGAGTTGACAAAGTGGAAGACGCAGAAAACATGCTATGATATGATATTTCGCTCACAAGGTTCAGACATACATGGAGGCGGCCATCTTGGATTTTAAAGTGGCGACCCAATTTCCAATAGCGTTCTTCCTTGTGCCTAGATACACCCACACACCAGATTAGAAGTTGGTACTTCGCTTATTTTTCAAGATATTCCGCTCACAAGGTTCAGACATATATATGGTGGCGGCCATCTTGGATTTTGACGTGGCGACCCAATTTTCAATAGCTTTCTTCCTTATGCCGAGATGCACCCACACACCAAATTAGAAGTTGGTACTTCGCTTATTTTTCAAGATATTCATCTCACAATGTTCAGACATACATGGCGGCGGCCATCTTGGATTTTGACGTGGTGACCCAATTTTCAATAGCGTTCTTCCTTGTGCCTAGATACACCCAAACACCAGATTAGAAGTTGGTACATCGCTTATTTTTCCAAGATATTTCGCTCACAAGGTTCAGACATATATATGGTGGTGGCCATCTTGGATTTTGACGTGGCGACCCAATTTACAATAGCGTTCTTCCTTATGCCGAGATACACCCACACACCAGATTAGAAGTTGGTACTTCGCTTATTTTTTGAGATATTTCGCTCACAAGGTTCAGACATATATATGGTGGCGGCCATCTTGGATTTTGACGTGGCGACCCAATTTTCAATAGCTTTCTTCCTTATGCCGAGATGCACCCACACACCAAATTAGAAGTTGGTACTTCGCTTATTTTTCAAGATATTCATCTCACAATGTTCAGACATACATGGCGGCGGCCATCTTGGATTTTGACGTGGCGACCCAATTTTAAACAGCGTTCTTCCTTGTGCCTAGATACACCCACACACCAGATTAGAAGTTGGTGCTTCACTTATTTTTCAAGATATTCAGCTCACAAGGTTCAGACATACATGGCATCAGACATACATGGCGGCGGCCATCTTGGATTTTGACGTGGGTTGCACCCTCACACCAAATTCGAATGCGGTCCTTCGCTTACGCATGAACACACGCACGCACGCACACACGCACGCACGGACGGACGGACGGACGGACGGCCGGACACACGGACGGAGTAGAAAACCATAGTCCCCCTTTCGCGCCGCTGTGCGACGGGGGACAAAAACTGCAGTTGATGACAGAAAAATCATCAGAGCTATGAAGAGAAACCCTGAAACAACTGTCAGTGACGTCATCAACAACCTCCAGAGTGCAGGGGTGAAAGTATCATAATCTATACCGTTCGCAGAAAACTTAAACACCAGAATTACAAAGGCTGCACCGCAAGTTGCAAATCTCTCATCAGCACCAAAAATAGAAAGGCCAGACTAGGATTTGCCTAATAGTCCAGTCAATCTGTAATTTCACCTCAAACAAATTGCAAAAGAAATACTTTTTTGATAAACATGCTTAGTAGTATTGCCTTAATGATATATCAAAAGTCTAGAAAAGTCTAGAGTGCGGAAACAGTTTTAAAAACGAAATAAATTTGACGGATTTTGCGTGCGACTTTTCGGCAGAGGTCAGATACAAAATATTTTGAAATCTAAGGAAATTTGGTTTTCAAGCTATGCTAATACAAGTCTGTATCAAGGGCTGTCAGGGGACACTTTTTGGTTGACAAGGCCCTTGATGCTATGCTGATTTCAAAGGCATTCAGAGTTGTTTGAAGAGCATCAACATGACGACATGTCCAATGACATCAGAGATTCAAATGAACATGATGTTTCTGATGTTACGCCTAGGGAACCAGATATTGCAGATATTCCTCAAGTCATAGTCTCTGAAGATGAAGCAGCTCAAGGTCCTACCAGGATAACCAGCAACAATGTCTTGTCAGAATGTATTGAACTCTATGAATATCTACTGAAAGGAGACGTTACTGCGGAGTCAGTCTGTATGGAGAATGTTGTTGACAAAATGAATGAAAAGCTTGTGTGTGAAAAAGTAGAACTCATTCATCATCGCACGCCATCTCTTTGGCTTCAGTACATGGATATGATAGACATACTCCACAAGTTTATAAAAGCAGAATGTACAGGGAACTGGCATCTTCATCTTCAGTCTGTACAAGACATGTTGCCGTATTTTGCTGCTGCTGGACACAATTTCTATGTGAAATCAGCTTACATGTACTTGCAAAATATGCAAAATCTCAAAGCAGATCACCCTGAAGTGTACACCTGCTTTGAATCTGGACACCATGTACTCAGGAGAAGTGATCGTTTTTGGGCTGGCTTATCTACAGATCTTGTAATAGAGCAGGTTTTAATGAGAAGCATTAAAACAACAGGTGGATTGACTAGAGGACACGGAATGTCAGAATCTCAGAGAGCACAGTGGTTACTCTCCAGACCAGCTTGTGCAGACATCAACATTGCCATGCAGCAGTTTACAGACACTGAATTCTACACAAGTGAACAGCACAAAGAAGACATGCCAGCAAGAAAATCTAGAGATTACAATGACACCAAGACAATTTTGTCTTTCCATGAGGATAGAAATCCATTTGCAGAGGATCCAACCCTTTGGAACATAGCAACTGGTGTGACAGCAGATGCAAGTGTAAATGTTGACAGAGCAAAAGAAGTTGGCCTTCGTGTCCTCAAATCAATGGTTTCTCAGAATGTACAGAGCTACACCTTTAAGAAGGCAAACCAAGCTGTAACCCTTGGAGCCAAGACAGCAGTGAAGATAGATGGAGAATCAGTACAGGTTGACCCTCAGCTCCTGTTTCAACGTTTAATTACAGCAGCTAACGGCCTCTTTGATGACATCTCGGAAGTCTTCACTTATGAACTCTGTAGCTTTCCTTCTTCATTGTTTGACTCATCTGGTCTCCTCAGAGAGGCACAGAAGCCAGCACATGCAGATGCAATATGGACTTTTACTTTTACAGCACTTTTACTTTTACAGCACTTTTACAGCACATGCAGATGCACATGCAGATGCAGATATGACATGCCAGCACCAAACGTAGAAGATCTGCATCATGTTTTTGACGGTGGTTCTCTGCTGCAAGGCATACCATGGCCCCAAGGATCTAGTTTTGCATCCCTCTACAAATTGTATGTAGAGTATGTCTTGAAGTACTCAAACCCCACAGTTGTTTTCGATGGGTATTGCAATGGCACATCCACAAAAGACCATGCTCACATGCGACGCACTGGTGGAACATACGGACCTGAAGTCAGATTCACAGAGGATATGCATCTCAAATCCAAGAAGCAGCAGTTTTTGACCAACTCTGCAAACAAACAACGTTTCATCAATCTGCTCAGCAAGAATATGGAAGAAAAGGGAATCAAGACGTGACATGCTACTGGGGATGCTGACCTGCTGATTGTCCAGACTACAGTGTCATCAGCATCTGCAAACGTGACAGTATTAGTTGGAGAAGACACCGATCTTCTTGTGCTTCTATGCTACCATGCAGACATCTGCTCAAGAGATATCTACTTCAAGTCGGAGGCCAAACAAACAGCTGTTAAGAAAAAGCGTGTGTGGAACATCAGATGCATCAAGCAAAGACTTGGCCCTGAAATATGTTGTTTGCTCCCATTTGTTCATAGCATAACAGGATGTGATACAACATCTCGTTTATATGGAATTGGAAAGGGAGCTGCATTGAGAAAACTTAAAAGTGACCCTCATTTCAAGCACCAAGCTGAAGTATTTTCCAGAAAGGCATCAAAGGAGGAAGTCGTTGTGGCTGGGGAGAAAGCACTTACCTGTCTGTATAATGGTAATCCTGGGGAAGGCTTGGATCTATTGAGGTGCAGGAAATTTTGCAGCAAGTCATGACTAATACCTCATTTGTCCATGTTCATGTCTTACCGCCAACGTCAGCAGCAGCCAGACACCACAGTCAGCGTGTTTACTTGCAAGTTCAGCAGTGGATAGGGCAAAATGGGGATTTGATTCCAGAGGACTGGGGATGGATTACAGCCGGTGACAGACTTCAGCCTATCCGTACCCACTTGCCTCCAGCACCAGAGAAACTACTGAAGATCATAAGATGTAACTGTAAAACAGATTGTGACAGTCGACGCTGCAACTGCAAGAAACATGGTTTGCAGTGTTCCATTGGATGTGGAGACTGTCGTGGCATCAGTTGTTCAAATGCACCTTCTGCTGACCTTCAAGCCGACCTTCACGGGGAAACATAGACATTCCTAAGGCAAAGGAAAGTGAAAAAGGTAGTCCACATTATGAAGAAGTTTATTTGAAATGGGATTAGGCTGTTTAATAGATGAAATGATAATCTGATAACACAGTGATGTATAATCAAATTCGATAACAATCGGACTGTTTCATATCAAGGCGGTTAAAAACCACATACAGGGTGGGTCAAGGAAAACCTAATTTCGAAAATGTTCCCCAAGCTGAATGTTTCTAGACTTTTTATGTCATGTAGGAAACAGTTCTTATATTGAAACAACTAAAATACATTATTTTGCAATTTGTTTGAGGTTAGCATATTTTCGGTCATAGATTGACTGGACTATAATCAGTACAGAGGTGAACCAGTGAGTTCTGGAACAAAGGTTTATGGAAAGATGAGACAAAGATAACCCTTAATAAACCTTTATTTAATGTAAATTGAAACTGGAACATCGATCCTCACCTTACTCAACTGTATCATATTTTTTGCAAATTGCCCAGCATCTGATTGATAAAAAGATGGCGATCAGGGTATATAAATACCCTATAGGACAATTGTTGAAGGAGCGGACGGACACAGGGACGGGCGGACGCACGCACGCAGGCATGCCAAGACGCAGCTCCTTATATATTGTGGCATCTACCATGTAGTGAAGACCTCAGGTCGACAGATGACCAATCGAGCTATAACTCTGAGGCATATACCCAACTATGACGGTACCTTTTGCACACGCGGGGGTGGTGGAGGGTGGTACATTACTTGCAGAGACGGACTGCACATGGGGGGTTAACCGATCCCCACAACAAATAAACGTAAAAGATATGCAAATCAACAATACAACAAATGAAATACAACAAATAATGGTTCAATGAAAATAAATGCCAGGATAACAAAAATGAAAGGTATGGTAAAATCTAATTCCCAAATGAGGGACCCTCCATACAGACTCGTATACATACACAGGGAATGATAAAATAAAGATAAACTGCTGTGTGGTGCGTTGGCCGATACTCCGCCTGGTGTTCTTGAATGGTCGTGGAACCACCGCGTGGGAACCGCACAAGATGGCACGCAGTCGTGCCGGTAGTAGCCACCAACCCACGGCGCGACGGCCAAACTCCCTCCTCCTCCGATCATAGCGATCCACCAGGCTCCACCACTCGTTTTACTCGTGCGCACCGCTCCACGCGCAACCGCCTTCGTCGAGGGCACAGGGAGAGAGAGCAAAATGGGTCCGCCTTCCACGCAGCCAGGAACAGAGAGCGCAAATGTGACCACCTGTAACCAGCCATGGACAGAAGGAAAGAGCGAATGCGACTGTTCGTACCGAGCCAGAGCCAAGAGAGAGAGAAAATGGCGGTGCTTTCCCTTTTTGCTCTGACTGTCTCAAACGTTCTCTCTGACATCATCCGCGCTCCAATCACCGAGCGCCGTTGAATTGTCCCAACTAATTGTCCTTTGGGGCATGGCCTCATGGCCACACTTGGCACCCATCGAGAAGTTTCGGCTGGGTGATGTCGTAGTGTCTGCGTACCGTCGGTGATTATGTTATTTTAATTATGTGCCAATCGCATGGTTGGCCGAGTATGCTTTATAAGAACGAAGCAAAAAATCACAGAGGCGATTACACACTGGGAATTTATCCAGAGGCCCTAACTAATTAGCATAGCTCCACCCCTCGCATGGAGACACATAATGCTTATACGGACATCCGGTCTTAACTTAAATGCATCGAGGTGGCTTCATGGCATATGGAGCACGCTACTCTATACAATTCTACCTCGACTACGGTATTTATTTGCCTACCCCCATAACGTAGCAATATTATAGATCTATTTCACTGTACTCAAAGGGATAATGAGTGACTTTAAAATTATCTTGTAACCCTCTGATGAACGGTGCTTCTCCACCATTTCATGTCTGACTTCTTGAGAAAGCTTCTAAGTCTTCATGTTTGCCTTGTTGGTTGACCAAGTAAGTTGCACCTTAAAACTCCTTATATAAGTGGGGGGCTTAATTGTTAAGCTAAACCACTGATTACACACAGGTCAAACCTATCACACTTATTTTTTAACCTTTCAAACAAATGATTTACTGAAGTGATTTAGGGTTAATTAGGTGAAGGGTTTGAATACTTATGCAACTGAGAATCATCTGATTGTCTCTGTTAATCTAACTTATTCACATTTTATCTGCATTTTTAGCTTTATCACTTTGGTGTAGTTTGTGAAGACTCAATATGTTAAGTTTGATCTGAAAGCATCATGAAACAAGAAGAAAAAGACATAAAATGTCATAGACCCCGTGGTTTTTGTAATTTTGCTGTACGGTGTGAAAGGCCATCAGTCGGCCATCTTTGGTTGAATTACAAAACAAAATCTTCTGCATATATATACTCTCATGTATTGTCACTGTGCCACGTTTGAACAAATATCGGTCCATGCATGTCAATAAATGGTTGGGTACATGTTTAAGTAAAAATGACATGCATATATAAGCCATCATTCATTAATTCTGTGTGCCAAATTTGAACAACATCGGTAAATGCATTTCCAAGAAATGGTTGAGGACATGTTCAATATCGGTTTGTTTTTTTTACAACTAAAATTGCCGCCAGTCTACCAGTCTGCCACCTGTATTCAGATTGCAAAATAAAATGAGGTGCAAGTGTATGCCTTCACATACCGTGCTCCTGCCAAGTTTGAACAAAATCGGACCATGCTTGTTCAATAAATGGTTGGGGACACGTTTATGTACCAATATGGTCACCATTCTGCCATCTTGGATCTGATTTCGAAAGAAAATGACCGTGCACATGTAAACCATAATTATTTATCTGTATCCCAAGTTTGAACAACATTCGTAAATCCATGTCCAAGAAATGGTTGAGGACGTGTTCAACATCGGGATTTTTTTACAACTAAAATAGCTGCCAGTCGACCTTTGATCAAATCATGAAACAAAAAGATGTGCATATGTATACCATTATGTATCGTCTTTGCACCAAGTATGATCAAAATTGGTCCATAGATCTCCGAGATATGGTTGCGGATAGACGGACGGATAGATGAGACCCAATCCATAAGTCCCTGTTTTGGACTGTCCAACGGGGGCTAATAAGCTCAGGTGGAATCAAAATGTGAAAACTTTGGAGTGGGTGGTGGGAGGGAGGTGGTGAATACCTTTGTATGGCACTGCATTTATGTATATATATTTATTTTACTTGGATTTTGTACAGTTAAAATAAGCTACTTCAAGCTTCTACCTGAAGTTTGTGAAACAAACAGCTCCCCTGCCCCATGTCAAACCATAATTATGTTAGCTGCTGCATTGATACCTGTGGTATCAGTCAGCCAATATATTTATAGCAATGTCAACCCACCCCATGGATGGGGAATCAATTCATTCCTGGCTCATCCTTGTGCCACAGCATTTCTGGCTTTCTGACGCATTTCTGGTGTTGGCTTAGCGGTCAGGGTGCCGGCTTGGAATCCTAGGATCCTGGGTTCCAATCCCGGTCGATCGCTGAATTAACGCCAGGGGGGTTGACTCAGCCTGTCATCCTTCCGAGGTCGGCAAATTGATTACCAGATTGCTGGGATGAATGATCCCGGTGTGTACCCAGGTTTAGAATAGGTACACTGTATCCCTGCGCATCCTAAGAGCGTGACCAAAGGTTGGCGTCAGGAAGGGCATCCGGCCATAAAAACATTGCCTCAAACAGGGAACCATGATTGTCATGGGGCCCGCAAGGCTAACCCCTGCTCTAGCGGGGAAAATGGCCTTAAAACGATCATTCATTCATTTTGACGCATTTCTGGCTCACAGGCCCTATTCTTAAACATTGAGTATATTCTCCTCAAGAGTTGAGCTGGAAGCTTCAATATCGGGTTCAATATCAGGTTTTTGAGCTGGAAGGGGTGCCCGACATCTGGCAAATAAAATACATTTACTTCTTCATGCAGCTGTATGAATCAAATTAGCGCCCCTTTTTGTGAACTTTTTCTAAAGCATTACCTGGTTCCTCCTAAGAACACAAGGGTAGTCCAGCATGCACACGAGATATTTTGAATGCCCCTTATTTTGTATTGTTTGGCATTTTCTACAAGCTATGGAATGTCGCTTCTTTTCTATACTTTGCCACATGGCACATAACCTTATATGAAGGGGCCTTTTCTATGCCCCTGGCAGTTTACCCAATAATATATATATAAATATATCACATCTTTCCTGCAACAATGAACCCTCAAATGTTTTAATCGTGCATTAATAAACAATGAACCAGGACCACAAGACCCAATGCTCTCAACAGCAAAGCAATGGCAGATTATTCCATATAACGGGAAACCATTCGAGCATGATTATCACTGCACAAGTGAAGGCATAAAATGGCACTGCCTCTTGTTAACTTCATTATAATAATTTCATAAGCATCCATGAGCTTTCGGTAAACAAATTAAGATTGCAATCACTTTTATTAGAGAAGGCTTCATGGATTTAAATTGTGGTTCCTGAACAAAACAAATACTTATCTCATCATTAATCTTGCTTCCATTTTTGTTTCTAAACTACTTAATAAAATTCAGTAAAAATAATTGGTTTCAAATGAAATGCGCAAATGCTTTTCCTTATAAAATTACGCAGGTAATTCCATATCACGTGACTATCCCATTACACCTCAGCCTCCTCTCATGATAGCTACGGGAAGGTAAAAAAAAACAAAAAACTGAGATGTGACTTCAACTCGGTATTTCTTGCTTTGCAATTTGCACCAAATTGTGCAATGAAAACAATCATTAGTCACTCATCATTTCTGGAAGCAAACAAAAATATTTCATTATTTTCATGATGTGCAAACTATCAGCTTGAATCTAAGGCAGGTATGGCTATAATCATTTGGGTCATATACATAATACATATGCAAGTGTGGTGGTCATGCTTTTGGGAGTATGAAGGGTTGGTGAATTGAAAAAAAAAAACATTTTGGAAAAGGAATAGTAGGACGGAAGAGAGTAAGGATGAGCGAGAAGAGGGGAAGGAAGTTGAATTAAATTAGTAGCTTAGGGGACTGGTGTCTGGACGCAGGATAGAAGGAACAGACAACGAAGGTCGGTACAACTATTCTTGATGCGGAGTTATTCATACTCCAATTTAGAGAAACCCTTCAGTGAAATAAGTCATGACTTTTGATTAATCTCTCTGATCAGAATACAGTCAGCAATTGAACTTAATGTATTTAATAATAACTTGAAATATAAGATGCATTATGTGAAGTTGCTGTTTATTATTTTGCACCTGATTGTTCGTACTCGACAGGCCACGTGGGTTGTAGCAAAAAGCTACGTTTCTTCTGTTTATCGGTATTCTAATGATGGCTGCAGGGAAGGTTTTGAGTCACACATCAGTGTTTACCCTACATTTATATTTCATCTTCACCAGGGTGGTCAGGATAGAGTCAACCCCAGGATAGAGTGTATTTTTTTTTAGCAACCCTCTTTGGTGAAACTGCCAAAATCAAGACTCTCTTCTCACCTTCACTCTTTCATTCCTCTTTTCTCCTGCCTCTGGAACAAACTCCCCCAGCACCTTCAATCCCACTCCTCCCTCCAGGTCTTTAAAACAGCTGTTCACCACCATCTCTTATCTTCCCCCATCCAAAACCTTGATCTTTTCTACCCCCATTAATTCACCCCAGATCCACTTTTTTGGAATAGCAACTTCTTTCTTGGAAGTCCTAGCAGTGTCCATGTGTTTTATACCTCTCCCATCCCTCTCCTCCACCCCCTCCCCCCAAGCCCTCTCCCTCTCCCTCCCAAAGATCTCCCGATGTCCCTGTTCTCTACTGTTGTACTTGTGTGCTTCCCTCTCTCTCCCCCCATCTTGTCTCCCGCTCCCTTTATTATATGTTTTATGTGCCCGTTTATGTTTTTTTGTGATTAATGTTCGTTCTTACACAAGCCTCGATATTATATACAAAAAAATAATAATAAAAAAACCCAGAACATATAATTGTTTACGAGCCTCCTTGCTGTTTCAACGAGGTGAGAAAGTTGCATGGCTCGGTTTACACGTCAGGTATGATAAATGCATCTGTACCTGTTCTGATGTTAAATGACGTGCATGTCATTGAATGTAATGATAAGGCGGTGAAAATATTTCGCCCAGATCGTAGAGATTTTTTTAGGGCGGTAAAGTCAAATGAGTTAGTGTCGATGGAGAAGGTCAGACTGTTAAAAACAGCTTGCGGAAGCCTTGTGGTTTACAGGATATGATATCACACCAAGGATTAAGCTAAAAGCTAGAATAGAAGAACCGCCAACATAAAATAAGCAGCTTTGGTCATTGGGAAAAACGTTATCCATATGTGGGGAGAGAGAGTGGGAATTAATTGAAAATTAGGAAAAAAAATTGAAAAAAAGAGAGTGGATGGGATTTGTGGAGGGTGTTGGGGCATGGGGGATATTTTCAGAATATTGGAGGAAGCAGTGTGGAATGACTGATTTCATGAGACATACAAGGGAGTGGGTTGAGAGGTCAAAAGTTTCCACATTGTTGCATATTTGTATGAGACATGCAAAGCATTATTTGAAACCTTTTATTTATTACTTTAAATTTGTTCTTTTGTTTATTTAATGTTTTAATGCTTTTATTTTATTTATTTATTTTTATCATAGCGCCTAATAATGTCTCGCAACACTTTTCTGACCAGGTCTGAGTGCAATGAGCCAAGCAATCGTGGTGCCACTGTGAGAGGGCAGGCAAGGGAATGGGAGGGAAGAGGTAGGTGGGTCAGATATCGGCCAGGTTTGCTGTCTCAGGGTGTCATTTTACTGGACAATAATGCTCACCATCACAAACAAAAATGTGACCACTACTCCAGCACAGATGAGTTTTGAAGATTTGAAAACACCGTCCGGAAATAACTATATCTTCTGCACCAGCCCAAATTATATACAATTGATGTTGATTGAAGTTTGCTAACCATTGTTATGTTAACATAAGAATGTTAACACCTTGAGAAATAGGCGAAGTTTTAACAACTACTTTGTACCTTTTGATTTTCTAGAATAAAAGGTCTATGTCTACCTTGAACTATGCTCATATTTATGATGATTTACACCCAATTCAAACACATTAACTTGAAGCCTTGGGGGGGGGGGGGGGAATAGATTTTATACATATGTATTGAGCAATTTGAATTTATAAACCCTCTTCATTTCAGCAGGATATTAATGGATCTGTTAAAGGAAATCATAAAATTTGCTTCCTGCCAATGTGTCTGCTCTTATCGGATCGCAAATGGTATTTGAAATCAGTGCAGTTACAATTTTCGTACATATGCTCCACACGACTAATACCATTCACTGATGTCGCAATCACTTTGCTCTAGCAGTTCGACTTTTTATTTAGCATTGCACAAAACACACAGGAAGCTCGTTTTACCATTATTTAAAACCTTTTATGTATTACTTTTTATTTTATTTAATGTTTTAAAATGTTTTTATGTTTTATTTTTTTTATCAACATTTTATTTGGCAGTAAACAAAACACACAGGAAGCTTATTTCAGCATTATTTGAAACCTTTTATTTATTACTTTTAATTTGTTATTTTATTTATTTAATGTTTTTAATGCTTTTATTTTATTTATTTATTTTTATCATACTTTTATTCAGCATTACACAAAACACACAGGAAGCTCATTTCAGCATTATTTGAAACCTTTTATTTCTTACTTTTAATTTGTTTTTTATTTAATGTTTTTAATGCTTTTATTTGTTTTATTTATTTTTATCAGCCTTTTATTTATCATTACACAAAACACACAGGAAGCTCATTTCAGCATTATTTGAAACCTTTTATTTATTACTTTTAATTTGTTTTTTATTTAATGTTTTTAATGCTTTTATTTGTTTTATTTATTTTTATCGGCCTTTTATTCAGCATTACACAAAACACACAGGAAGCTCATTTCAGCATTATTTGAAACCTTTTATTTATTACTTTTGATTTGTTTTTTATTTAATGTTTTTAATGATTTTATTTATTTTATTTATTTTTATTTTATCGGACTTTTTTTTCTTTTTTTTCTTTTTTGTATACAAGATCGAGGCTCGTGAAAGAGCGAACATTAATCACACAGAAAGACAAACAGACACAAAAAACAAATAACATCGGGAGCAGTAGACAAGATGGGGAGAGAGGGGGAAGGACACAAACACAACATTTGAGCAGGGACCGAGAGACAAAGCATATTTATTTTTATTTAGCATTACACAAAACACACAGGAAGCCAGTTTCAGCGTTGTTTGAAATTGAGGGTATAATACAGTAATTTGTGTGAAGTGTGTGATTGATTTTCAAACTGAACATAAAGTCAAACAGTAGTTTCACATGATGAAAGACGGATGGAATGGTTGGGTTGATAAAAGGGGAAAGAAACACAAAATAACATTAATGAACATACACAGAAGGAAAGTGTTCACGTTATAGTTGGTAGCAAGTGTCAACAGTGGTTCTGAGCACATCGTGCAATTTTCTCGACTTGAAATAGTTTAACGCATTTTCTTTTGAATGTCGCACAATGCAGACCATTCTGCAAAATGCCTGCGAGCTCATTTGTTTGAACATCCATCATGGTGATGCTCGTATTGATCACGACTCAAACTTCACCTGTGTCTGTAGCTAAAGAAAATCAACATATGACAGCAAAGGAGGTGTATGTATTTTACTAATGCAAAGGGGGGAGGTGGGTGTGTAGTTGGGTGTGTGGTTGGACCAACATGCAGAGTGTTACGGGGAGTCTAGGGGAGTGGAGCAGGAGGTTTGGGGGGAGGGGTAAAGGGGGTGGGGTAGGGGGTGATAGGGGTGGGGGAGGGGGAGTGGAGGTTAAGCCTGCATTACATAAGCCCTTCAAAATGTTCGGCGGACTGCAGTATTTGCTGAACTATCATAGGTAACTCAGGCAAGTAGGTTGGCTTCGCGATTTCTCTGCTTATCCTTCACCGGTGGCTTACTCTGGGCTTGAGTTCTGGCTTCCTTCCCAAATATACAGTCTGTCTTTGAGTTTCTGAACTAAAGCCTCTAAAATATGTGTATATGAATTTACAAACTTTATTCTGCTTATCAAAACTTTTGGAAGATATGGACAATAAAGGCCAAAATAACATCAATAATAAATATAAATAAATCGTCCAAAAAATAAATAATGACTGCCATTATGAATGAATTTTAGCAAACATGAGGATGCGACCGACTGACAACAATTGCTCTGCAACAGCAAAATCAGACTCAACCAAATCGTGTATTTTATTATTCCTAAAAGGCATCAAGAAAACTGGAATTAAAAGACGAGGAAAAATAATGTGTCAACCTCTTGCCACAGTGAAAGATGATGGACCCTCATTGCTTAATATATGGGTCAAGGGCTGCAGAAAGTATGGAAAACACTCAGCTGATGAGAGTGCTGCTTGGTGACGAAGTCCTCGATAGTCTGAAAAGAGAACGCAGTCCTTGTTTCTTGGAGGGATGGGCACTTCCGGCCTCTCCCATGGCTGGAAGATCAACTGCAATCTGAATAGACTATGGACCTTAAAGAGTGATAGCAGGGAGTCCAGGACTTGTTGTGGCTTGGAATGTATACTTTTCACTTGGCGCCATGTTGGAAATGGCACGTCATGTTGGTTTAAGCAACGTGCGCCTGATGGATGATGCATCAGTTCCTTTGGAATAAAGCAACTGTTCGTAATATCATCCATGCTCATTCCACGGACAACCTCAAGACACCCAGTTCTCTCAATGTTGTAAAAATATTAAGGAAATAAAGTCCAGATTATTCCCGATACATTTTCCATTATGATGGGAATAGTTGCACATGGTGGATCGTTCTAGCATTTGATTGATAATAATTATTTGATTGCATAGGAGAATGTCTCGAAAATAGGAAAGGTGCAATGCATTAAATAATTTATTTTTAAATACACAGTTGCTGTGAAATGTTTTCAGAAGATGTGTTAAATATTTTTTTTTTTGTATACAAAGTCAAGGCTCGTGGAAGAGCTAGAACACCGAACGTATCAGGACATAATATAACAAAAGGAACAGCAGGAGAAGGGGAAAACAGAGGGTACAGTGGTGATTTGTTGGTGAAAACACGACACCGGCATCATAGTGGGCAGGTGTTCAAATCCAGCAGTATTTCGGATTTTGATTCCAGTCTTCAGGAAGTCTAGTTAGTTTCAGGGAAACTACCACGTTACTATTGCATTATCATTGAACCCAGCTGACTCATTATTGATCTTTCGCATGGAGATAACCTGTCTGCTCAACTTGTTAGGCTCTAGCTGTCAAAATGATCTGTGATCCTACCTGATACAGTCTACCTAAGATCCCACCTGATGTAGTCTACCTGCCATCCCACCTGGTGAAGTCTACCTGAGTTCCCACCCAGTGTAATATATCTGATATCTCACCATATGTAATACGATGATCCCACATGGTGTAGTGTACCTGAGATCCTACCTGGTGTAGTCCACCCGTGATCCCACTTGATACTTTATAACCATGATCTCACCTAATCTGGTCAACCCATGATCCCACCTGGTCCGGTCTACCCATGATCCACATGGTGAACCGCAACCTTGAACCTACCTGATACTTTATACCCATGATCCCACTTAGTCTGGTCTACCCATGATCCCAACTGGTCCGGTCTATCCATGATCCCACTTGGTCTAGTCTACCTATGATCCCACCTGGGATGGATAGGGGTGAACAGAATGTGTGAGAAAGGAGAAACACGACACAGATGGACAGGGTTAGGCAGAATAGAAAAGGTACTTGGTAGGTATAGGAAATGAGAGGTGGTGCTGGTGAACCACCGCATTGATGGATGAAGGGAAGGGTAGGAATACATGGATAAAATAAGAAAATCTACACAAAAAACAAAATAGATAAAAGATAAAAGGTATGGAGGAGCAGAAAGGTTGTATATGAGAAGGACAACAGAGACATCTACCTGTGATCCATACCTGGTCCAGTCTACCTGCAATCCTACCTGTCAACCATAATACCACTTTCATAATCATATTTATCATCTGCTCTCTCATCCAGATTTTCTTCACACCAGAATGTTACATATTCATATAATATATCAAATCTATCATCCGCACTACTGCCATTACATCCTTCAGGTAGAGTTTTAAAGCTAACAAGTATATATTACGTCATATTTGCAAGTAAATGTTTATACCCACTTCTCTCAAGGCTCTTTTATCTTTGACAAAAATTTTGGTAGCACTCTTATAATGTGAGATGATTAGTCAATCTGATAGAAATTAAAAGATGTTGAATTTTATATGAAGGTTTCAAGGCAAAACCAGCAATACTAAAGACTTGGGATCTGCGCAGGCGCAAGATTGGAGGTCACGTTCTTTCGAAGCTGTCCATGTGCTCACGCTTTCGAAGTTAAGTAAATTTTTTCACAATTGTGTTTTTGTCGAAACTGTATCTATCTTTCGGTGTGTGTACTTATAGTGTGTCTTTAGTAAGAATCTCGTGTTAATTTTTCATACCTGTATACAAAATCGTCGGTTAATTTGTGTCGCGTATTCTGAGGCCTAGTAGGCTACCGTGTCCGACTTTGAGGCTTTGTTTTTCTCTCAGCGGTCCGTCGATTGCGCTGCAATTACTTTCGTTCTCCGTTTTTTGTCCCAGTCTTTCACCCCATACTTCCTTGTTTAAAATCTCAACTCAAAACAAACAAAAAAAAAATTTCCTTCTCTGCTCTTATTCGTTTATTCGTTGTTCTTATTTGTTCGTTCGTTATTCGACCACGTTGTTCGTGATCACGTGATCACATTGTTAAAAATGTTTAAACTTTCCCCTGAAGAACTGTATTCTGTCGTATATTATAACACCTTTTTCTTCTTCTTCTATAAAAGGATGCTTTTGACTTGCTCACCAAATCTATTCATTCCAAAAAAAAATTCCATCTCTTACAGTTCCTTTTTTCTACATTCCCGAAACTCTCCTGCACTCCACCCCTCCTTCAGCGTCCTCAAACGTATTTTTGACTCGAAGGTCTCAAGAAACTCATTTTGCAATAAATCTTCGTTTCCCATTAATCATACACTTTTCAAAATACAATCTCACCCCTCCCCTCCAAATCTTCCCCATCACCCCTTCCCTCCAAAACGTCCCCATCACCCCTCCCCTCCAAAACTTCCCCATCACCCCTCCCCTCCAAATCTACCCCCTTTCCCCTCCCCTCCAAATCTTCCCCATCACCCATCTCTTTCAAATATTCCCCCTTGCCCCTTTCCTCCAAATCTTCCCCATCACCCATCTCTTTCAAATATTCCCCCTTGCCCCTCCTCTCCAAATCTTCCCCATCACCCATCCCTTTCAAATCTTCCCTCTTGCCCCTCCCTTCCAAATCTTCCCCATCACCCCTTCCCTCCAAAACTTCCCCATCACCCCTCCCCTCCAAAATTTCCACATCACCCCTCCCCTCCAAATCTACCCCCTTTCCCCTCCCCTCCAAATCTTCCCCATCACCCATCTCTTTCAAATATTCCCCCTTGCCCCTTTCCTCCAAATCTTCCCCATCACCCATCCCTTTCAAATCTTCCCCCTTGCCCCTCCCCTCCAAATCTTCCCCATCACCCCTTCCCTCCAAAACTTCCCCATCCCACCTCCCCTCCAAAACTTCCCCATCACCCCTCCCCTCCAAATCTACCCCCCTTGCCCCTCCCCTACAAATCTTCCCCATCACCCATCTCTTTCAAATCTCCCCCCTTGCCCCTTCCCTCCTAAACTCCCGCCACACCCCTCCCCTCCGAGACTCTCCCTCATTCCTCCCCTCCTAGACTCCCCTCTCACCCCTCCTCCTCAAAGCGTCCTCCCCACTTCTTCCCCCTTCCAACTTTCACCTTCATCTCCCCCAACCTTCTGCCTCGCTCTTCCCCATCCTCAAATAATACCACACTGTGTCTCACCCAATCACCATCAAACCTTTTGTCCGCCCCATTCTTCCATTTCTCCAAGCTATTCTGAAATCTCTGACGTGTGTCAGACTGTGACTTCAACAGCTCTCCCTACCTCTTCCTCCTCTTCCACATCTTACCGTACCACCCCCCCCCCCCCCCGTTCTGTATCCGATGCTCCCCCTTCCTCTTCATTAACGGTATGGACCCTCAAACATCCAGGGCCTTCGCTCAAACTTGACTGATCTCTCCATACAGGTTGCTTCTGACAAACCAGACGTGATCTGCTCAACAGAAACTTTCCTCCTTCATGATGTCTCTGATTCCTTGGTATCTCTCCCAGGTTACTCCCTCCTCCGGTATGATAGACCTGAGCCTCGTCCTGGAGGTAGGGTTGCTATCTTTATAAAAAAAACTCTTCCTCACTCGCCCTGCACTGCCCTCTCGCCACCTCACCCCCAGGAATACCTTTGGCTATGGCTTCCCCTTCGCTCCCACCTTTTGTTCATATGTGTGTTGTACCGTCCACCAAACAGTGATGACTCCATCTACATCTCGCTGTCTGATAATATGGACCAACTTCTATCGACCCATCCCAACTCTCTCTTCCTCATATGTGGTGATTTCAATTGTCACCATGCCAGTTGGCTGGGTGTGGGTACCTCTCTCACCAGCCATGGCTCTTCAGCAAAGAACTTCGGCGACTCACTGGGACTGACACAATCTGTCAATTTCCCGACCCGGATCTCAGTCAACGGAGCATCTTCTCTTCTGGACTTGGTTATGACTAACTTCCCTGAAAATGTCTGCTGCTCTTCTTCTGCTCCAATCGGCTCATCTGATCATGTGCTTGTTAAAGTGGACATCTCTCTGACCATTCTCAGAGTGCCTCCTCAACATCGACGAGTCTGGCATTTCACTCAGGCCAACTGGCACGGTCTTCAAGCAGCCATCAATCATCTGGACTGGTCTCCCATCTCTACCGCCTCTGACATCAACTCATCCTGGGAATTCTTCCAAAGTAAATTGCTCTCTCTCATGTACAGATTTATCCCATCTCGTCTTCAGTTGTCATGCCCTTCCCTTCCTCCCATCAATGGTACACGGAATCTTGTGGTGAGGCTGTTGCCCAGAAACAACTTGCTTTAGTTTCCTGGAAAGCAAATCCAACGGGAGGAAATCTCATTTCCTTTCACAAAGCCCGAAACAAGTGTGTGTCCACCCTCAGGAGAGCCAGGAAACAATATCTCTCGTTCTCAAGACCGAACTCCCTTATCTGTCTCCCTCTTCCAAATCCTGGTGGTGTCTGGTCAAATCTGTTTCTGGTGTTTGTTCCCCCTCAATCCCCTCCCTCACCTCAAACGGCTACACGTCTGACTCCGCACGTGAAAAAGCTGAATGCCTCAACTCTGTGTTTGCCTCCAAATCTTGTGTCCCAAACCTATCCCTCTCTGTACCCACCGTACCCAGTTGTACCCAGCTGCTCCTGGACTCTGTGTCCTTTCCTCCTGACAAGGTGGAAAAGTTTCTGTCAACCCTCGACTCTGATTCTGCAACTGGACCTGACGGCATCAGCCCACGGGTCCTAAAATCCTGTTCTTCCGCTCTTTCACTCCCTCCCTCTGTTCTCTTCACCCTCTCTTTTGCTCAAGGTCATCTGCCATCTGCTTGGAAATCAGCCAACATCACCGCTTTGCACAAAAAAGGTGCAAAGACCAATCCTAGCAACTACAGACCAATCAGCCTTCTCCCAATTATCAGCAAAGTCATGGAATCCATCATTGCTTCATATATGAAATCTTTCCTCTTCTCCAATGGCTTGATCTCTGATCATCAATTTGGTTTCAGACCTGGTCACTCTACTCTGGACATGCTGCTTCTGCTTTCTTAACAATGGATGGAGGTCCTCAATGCCAAACAGGAAATTAGAGCTGTCTCCCTTGACATATCACATGCCTTCGATACGGTCTGGCACCTCGCTCTGCTCACCAAACTCTCCTCCTTTGGTATCCACGGAAATCTCCACGCATGGCTGGCGGACTTCCTCTCTAGTCGTAGTCAACGTGTGGCCCTGAATGGGTTTCTCTCATCTCCTCTTCCTGTTCAGGCTGGAGTTCCCCAATGCAGTGTTCTGGGCCCTGTGCTTTTTCTGGTCTTCATCAATGATCTCTCTGACTCTCTTGAAAATCCTCTCTATCTCTTTGCTGATGACTCCACTCTCTGTCGCTCAATTCCTCATCCCTCAGATCGGCAGTCTGCAGCCTCCTCACTCTCTGCAGACCTTGACAAAATCACAGACTGGTCAACAAGTGGAACATGTCCTTCAATCCTGACAAATCTCACACTCTTACTATGTCTCTGCGAAAAGACCGACTGGACAACCCTCCCATCCACTTTCTGAACAATCCTCTCCAAGAAGTTCTGTCACTGAAGCTTTTGGGTCTCACTATCTGCCATGATCTTTCCTGGGAAAACCACATTTCAAATCTGGCCTCCAAAGCCAGTCGCCGACTCGGCATCCTCCGTCGTGTGAAGTCCTTTCTTGGCACACCTGAGCTCCTCACCACATACAAGGCTTTCATCCGCAGCTCAATGGAATACTGCTCTCCCCTCTGGGCTGGTGCTCCTGCCTCACACCGAGCTCGTCTTCACGCTGTTGAAACCAAAGCGTTCAGAATCATTGGAATCTCCCGCGATGAAACTAACTCCAAGGGCCTTTCACTCACTCACCACAGGCAGGTTGGTGGTCTTTCCGTCTTCTACCGACTCCTCTCTGGCCTTTCCCCCCCAGCTCTCTCTGGGCTCTGTCCCCCAAATTTTCCTACAGGTCACACAAGATCTGCCTGCAACCCTCTTATGGTTAAACTGCCAAAATCAAGACTCTCTGCTCACCTTCACTCCTTCATTCCTCTTTTCTCCCACCTCTGGAACAAACTCCTTCACTCTCTTCAATCCCACTCCACCCTCCAGGTCTTTAAAACAGCTGTTCACCACCATCTCTTATCTTCCCCCATCCAAAACCTTGATCTTTTCTACCCCCGCTAATTTCACCCCAAATCCACTTTTTTGAAATACCAACTTCTGTCCTTGGTCCTTGGTCCTTGGACAGAAGTCCTTGGTGTCCTTGTGTTTTATACTTCTCCCACCCCCCCCCCCCCCCCCCCCACCCTTCCCCCAAGCCCTCTCCCTCCCACACATCTCCCTGCTCTCAAATGTTATGTTTGTGTGCTTCCCCTTCTCTCCCCATCTTGTCTTCCGCTCCCTCTTTTTATATATTGCTTGTCTGGTTGATTTGTTTGTGAAATAAATGTTAGCTCTTTCACGAGCCTCGATTCAGTAAACAAAAAAAAAAAAAAAAAAAAAAAACTGGCTCAGACATCAATGTGCAACTTTTCAAATATTGCTTCAATGAGCTCACCACTTTACATCGAATGCACTTTCCGAACATCTTCCTGAAGCTTTGTTCAATCTCAACACACACAAACAACAGGCCTTGCTCCTCTGCCTCATCGTGCGGGCAAGCGAACAGTCTGCGGCCTATCATGGCGGGCGATGCCGATGCAAACACAATGCCAGTTGCACCACTATCAGAATTTTTCATCATCACCTCATCCTATCAATCAACCGCTTCAAAGATACAATGACGGATCGTATTGCCAAACGGACAACTGACAAACAACTTGAACGTTGTCGTCGCTTCCCAATATTCAGAGCAGGATGACATCCGGCATCCAGGCGGAAGTTATTAGAACAAGCTTCATGAGTCTGCTTAGGATGTAGTGTGGATCCTTCAGTGGCAATCGACGGTAAAACGGAATCTTTGCCTCCGAATCAACGACAATGATGCTGAGGGTTTGCTTTGCATTAGTATGCGAAATGAATGGGAGAATTCAAATTACTTGTAAAGAATGATGGGAGAGATATGGCAAAGAATCCCACACAGCTGTGGATGAGGCTTCATGTCATGTACAGTAATAGCTTCCCAAAGCTCAATTGTCCGATTAAGATGCTCAGAGTAATGGCAACATCTGACGGTATCCTTCAATGATGTTTCTCAGATCCGAAGGTAAGACCAAGACTGACTGGAGACGCAATCGCACAACGAGTTCACTTGAGCTTTTGATTAGAATCATGACAGAGGGACCATCATGGAGCCATTCAATTACAACTAGATGTTTCTCCATCCCAACAATGTTTGTCCATGTTAAGGCAACCCCTGAGGCCAAATGGCGAAATGTCAAAGGCTAAAAAGAAAAACAAGCTGGCAATGTAACGAGGTACTTGATCTCACTGCCCCTGCCTCATGACTTGTGACCGATGAATACCAATCTTCATGGTAGTCCTTATGGTAGCCAAAGACGGGCGTTCACACCTCGGAACCTCGGAACACAAGTTTGTTCATAGTTTGGGAGCTGCTGAAAAGAACCACAAACAACACTCGGAGGGGACAACCTGGTGCCAAGGGATACGTATATGAATAAAGTAATTGACAAAGAATTACTTCCTTTACTTCAAGTGCACTCTTAATTTAACTTCTTTCTATTTTGGAAATTACAAAATTATTAATAAAAAACATGCTGGATTCGTAGTCGTTCGTGTTTTTTAAAAATATATTTCTGGTAAAGTCTACCTATGATCCTACCTAGTATAGTCAGTCTACCTGTGATCGCAATTGGTGGAGCCTATCTGGATCACACCATCCGAACTTCCCTGAACTTCCCAAACCCCCCCCCCCCCCGCCACCCCCGAAGGCTTCTCAGAGCTCAGAGGACAGTGCGGATACCTTTAGGCTGTCCTGCCAGGCCAAACCCAGAATAGAAAAGTTCAATGGACTACAGGTCTCCTCTATAGACTGGAACCTCTGTACCATATATGTTCTCCTGGATCCTGTAGAATCTAAATCTCTCAACAATATTGACATCTCCCACAAAGAGGTGATCCCTCCATTTTTACTGCCTCCTTGCATTCTAGCTCCCACTGCTCTTTAAGATCTCCGAACTTCCCAGGCTCCTCCAGGACTCCAGTCACCCACTCATGGGAGTCGTTCACTTCCCAATATCCAGGTCTTCCACACACCTATTCTCTTTTGGGCTTCTTTTCTCCCTTTTGTGGAACTGCCTCATAAAGCCTGTTCAATCTCACTCTTCTCTCAAGGATGGAACTCAAAGAGGAACCGCTAATTTCACCCCAAATCCACTTTTTTGAAATACCAACTTCTGTCCTGGAAGTCCTTGGTGTCCTTGTGTTTTATACTTCTCCCACCCCCCCTTCCCACGCCTCCTCCCCCCAAGCCCTCTCCCTCCCACACATCTCCCTGCTCTCAAATGTTGTGTTTGTGTGTTTCCCCTTCTCTCCCCATCTTGTCTTCCGCTCCCTCTTTTTATATATTTTGTTTGTCTGTTTGATTTGTTTGTGAAATAAATGTTAGCTCTTTCACGAGCCTCGATTCAGTATACAAAAAAGAAAAAAAAGGAAAAAAAAGGATGTCAAGCAGATGGGGCACCACCATCTTTGGTCATCCCCCATCCCTACCAATGATTTCCGCCCCCCCATTAATCCTCCCTAAGCTAACCCTCATTCTTCCAGGTTACTGTGTTTCCTCCCTTCCTCTCCCTATTCCTGTTCATTCTTTTCCTTGCATATTGGGTCCAACTGCCATTGCATTCCCCTTCTACCCTCCGTCACTTCGATACTCCGCAATACAATATCTTGCCGACAAAACTAAGTTATGCACCTCAAAACGTTTTTCTCTTTCTTCTTTGAATTCCCCCTGATTTTTTTTATTTTTCATTTACAAACAATTAAAGGTATGTAGGATACTACTTACATATGAATATATGATCTACTTATCACATGTGCATGAGGGAAAGGGGCTAGGGGAGGCCTAAATGAGAAAAACAAAATTGAGAAGAGGAATTGAAGGAAAGATGATGATGAGTGAAATAAGGGGAAGGCAGTGGGGAAGGAGTTTGTGAAGAGGAGAGGCGTTGGAGGGGGGTAGAGGGACAATAAGGGGAAGGAATGGAAATGTCTGCTGTACAGAATATATGGCAGGAAAGGGCAAAGAGGAACCTAACATCATGCCCTCGTCAAATTGATAAATTAACCAAGTCTGAAATGAGATACACAAAGGCTAAACTGCAAAATAATGCAGCAACGTGCTGAAAATGAAAGGTACAATTTTTACTGACAGATGTAGGTTAACATGACATATCTCAACTTGACACACGAAGTAAAGGTTATCCAGAATTTGACCTTTATATGCTTAACCAAAAGTGCGAACGCTCACTTGATAAAGTGATTACCCTGCGCTCGCAAAGTGAAAAGCGGGGTTAAGCGATTAGTTATGTACGTACCGTCGTACATACAGTATATCGTATGTACGTATGTACGCGTTGTATGTACAGTGTGCCATACGTACGTATGTACATGTCTGCATTTTTAGAATTCATTTTGTCAGCAACCGTTGGTCCGATTGACACAAAATTTTCACCATAGGAGCACCCCCCCCCCCCCTGTATAAGTTTTTAAGTAATAATTATGACGTCATAGGTCACGTGGTACAGGCGCCATCTTGGAAAAACTTTGCACCTATATTTCTCTGAAACCACTCCATGGAAAAAAATTGAAACATGGCTCATTGTCACGTACTCCTCATGGAGAATGAGATACGTTAATGATGATGTCATTAGTGCCTTCATTATGACATCATAATTCGACAAGTACAACGCTTGATCCGATCAGTATGAAAATGTTTGAGGGTCACCTAGAGATAATTTGGTGAACAGGATTAAATTGATGACATCATATGTCACGTGGTTTGGCAGCTATGTTGGATTGAATATTTAAAAAACTTTTAAAATCTTCTTATCCAGAACAGCTGACCAGATCAATGCGAAACTTTAAGTATATGAACTACTAGCCTTGGAGAAATATAAGGTGTCCATGAATAAATCACATGTTACATGGTCTGGAAGCCATATTGGATTTAATCTAAAACCTCTAAAAGTCTTCTTCTCAAGAACGGCTGGACAGATTGAGGGGAACCTTCACACACATGTTCCCCAAGCCCTGGGGATACCAAGTTGTTCACAAATAAATCATAGGTCACATGGTCTGGAAGCCATGTTGGAGCAAATAAAAAAAATAAACAATTATTTCTCTGAAACAGCTGAACCTCATTGAAGTGAAACTTTCCAAATATCATTTAACACCATTACTGCATATAGTGTGAAAATGATGTCATAGGTCACGTGGTTTGGCAGTCATCTTGGATAGAAAAACGAACCTTATCCAATCAACACAAACTTCACACACCTTATTCCCTGTCCAATTAGAGCCAGAGTGTAAATTTATGATGTCATAGGTCACGTGTTTGGGCAGCCACATTGGATCTAAGCAAAAATCTTTGAAAAACTTTTTCTTTGAAACCGCTTAACCAATCAATGTGAAACTTTACTTGATCAGCTACCCATGGGAAATATAGTTTGATAAAAGTTATGTCATCGGTCACTGGTCTGGCAGTCATATTGAATCAAAGAAAAAAAGCCTCAAAAAAACAGAAGAGTTGGCTCGCTCTTCTCAAAGACTGTGCAGGGTAAGTATTCGATGAATACCATCTTGTTAATAAATGCTTTGATTAATAAGTGGACATAATCTTCAAAGAATTGTCACAGAATGGCAGCTCTATTTGGTGATGGTGCCCTGTCAAGGAAAACTGCACACACCTGGTGTGAGTGGGCAGATTAAATAGGGTCATGGCAGTGTGAACGGTAGCAAATCTCCTAGTGCCAGGGAAAACAGTCACACCCGCAAATGAAGGTGTGAATGCCCAATGTCATGAAGAACCACTGCGAGCGAGCATAAGGTACGCGTATATTGCTGAAGAATTGGACATTCATTTTGAAATCACTGACAATACTGCACTAGCATGAGGGTTTCCATTAAATATTGACACATTGGAAGTCTTTGCTGAGATGAAGCACCGTTTAGCACAGATAAAGATTGCTTCACGAACGTTATCGTCGTATATGATGAGACTTGGTTCAATCACTGCACACACGATATACAACTCAAGCGCACTATGGTGCCACTTGCGTGGTTTATTGAACTCAAAGATGTTCAAGGCAGTGCCGTCAGCCTTAAAAATCATGGTCACAGTGCTTTGACTCCATTTTTAGAAAAAATGTCATGATAGAAGCAAAATGGTACTGCGATGTTCTCCAAGTACACTGACTGTAAGTTGCAGCAAAACAATGGGACTGATCAGCAAAGGGTCTTCCAATTACAGGCTAACACCCAATGTATACAGTACATACAATTTCTGATAAGATCCATCACTTGGACCTTGAGATTTTCCTAAAAATCCTAATAGACAGGACATGACCCAAGCAGACTTTCACCTGTTTTTGAATATTTTAGATATTTCTATGGTAGTCCACATTTGTAAAACAATATTGACAATCGGTAGAGCGCATACCTCCACCGGCCTGAGGAGTTTACATTTTGTATCCACTGATTGGCCATATCTGGATGCGGACCTGAACAAAAATCTAATCGGCCTAGTCTTGTCACCTACACAACTCATCCATCAAGTTTTGTCCGAATCCGTCCACAACTTTTTGAGATAGCATGATCAATATCGTTTTTCGCTCGATCACTCAATGGTAAAGAATCGCGTAAAAATTTTGCGGATCTGGATATTCACCAGAATCGAATCGATTCTTCCTCGTCACACACCCAACCTGTACACCAAGTTTCGTCCGAATCCATAAATAACTTTTTGAGATATCTGCTTGCTCACAGACAGATAGACAGACAGACAGGGGAGAAAACATAACCTACGTCCACCTTCAGTGGCGTAGGTAATGAAGATAAGATGAAGACCTGTGTCCTCAGCCAATTAGGTTTCACAAGACAGAGAGTTCCACGGAGATGGTATTAAGGGGACTCACAAACAGGAAGCACATGCATATTTGTTCAGTGATAATAGGTGGAGAAATGGGTACTGTGTGGGAACGAGTGGGATCTTGACATCCATTTCATGTATACCGCTCAAAGTGTAATTTCAATTTGATCAATGCATGGACAATTTGTACAGCAATGCAGTTGGTAAATTCATGAAATATTTGCCAAAAGTAGATTTTCGATTTCCATTTTGCATCAACGTATTTTCGACTCTGAACTCTCGAGCAACCACAGCAGCATTAAGTGTGAAAAGGAAAAACACAATCATTAAAACAAGTAAAAAAACAAATGTTGCTAACAAAGTGTAGTTTGTGCCACTGAACTGATCTCTCATGTGATATAAATAAATAAACCAATAAACCCAAGCTCTCCTTCTCATCTGTGCAGGACAAAAGAAAACAACTGCTTGCACATTTTTTCCATTTTTCCACCGGCCGAGCTCTTTATTTTCTTAGAACTGGACAGGCAAATAACAGCAAGATTTACAGGTGCGCAAAGGTCCCTTTAAAAGGATTTTTCCTTTTGGCAACAGTATGTTAAAACAAATGCAAAAAATAACAACAGACAGCTGAACCTACCTGACTTTTCCGCTAAATCCCATCCCTGAAGCCCGCGGTAGCCCATCAAACAGGGTCTGGAGTCAAGATGCGCCGGGAACAGTGCCAAGAAGCCGGCAATGCGGGCGCGGCATTGTGTCCACAAGGTGCAGGAAAATAAATAACTACATCCATAATTCCACCACCAGAGCCAAAACGTCTGATAAATTGGTCTAGCATCCAACCTATTACAGAATGCATTATATGGCAGATGGACAGGTGGGATAAAACTGTTTCTTTTCAATACACACTACACCAGCTGCATGAGAAATTTTTCATACTTATATTAATATATTAACATGAAAAAGCACACAGGCTGCTTGTTGTTAAAAAAAAAATAAGCCACCCTATTTATAATTGCCATAGTACACAATGCACCGACAGGCAACATCCGCGCTCGGGCCCTAAGTCACAACAGAATCACAAAGATGATTATGTGTGCACGATTAGGAGGGAAGAGAACGCGAATCCACAGCGCCTTATTAACGGCATTCTGCTTCCTTGGCTCTCGCCTCCTTGAGTAAATAGCGGTCGCCATGGAGATGCAGAGTGCTTGGCACAACGATTCCCATCCAGTGAGTCACAAACAGACACAGAACAATAATTAGAACAAGCACAACTGTCGCTGACGACTCATTTCGCAGAGGGACATGATGCATGTTGCTTCTAGTAAACAACCGGCAGCTGTTATTTAACCGTTATTTGTCTGTTTCTCAACCGGCACAAGCCAAACCATGCAACTGCCCAAGAAAGTTTGTTTTCTCCTTTGACTGCCCAAGTGTGAAGAGGTACGTCCGGCAAGATGGTACAGAGGCAGCACACTTGCCTTTACATGCGAATTTGAGCCATCTTGTCCGGGTTAAATTCCTGACTCCGCTGTAAACTGTCAGATTGGTGCTTCAAAGGCAGGACATTGGTTGCATCACAAAGTGTTCCAACCAATCAACACAAAACTTCACACACCTTATCCCCTATCCAAATAAAGCAAATGTGCAAATTTATGATGTCATAGGGCACATGGCTGGGCAGCCATATTGAATCTAAGTGAAAAAAAATTGAAAATCTTCTTCTCTGAAACTACTTAACCAATCAATGCAAAATTTTAACTAATTGATCAACTACCCATGGGAAATATAGTTTGATAAAAGTGATGTCATCGGTCACTGGTCTGGATGGTCTATGTTGGATCAATGAAAAAAAAAACCTTTAAAAAAACCAGAAGAGTTGGCTCGTACGTACCAAGTCCTTCTCAAGACTTTTCAAGACTTTAAAAAAAAAAATTTTTTTTTTAGCTCTTACATGAGCCTCGACATAGTCTACAAAAAAATCCTGTGGATGGACACTAAACTGGGAAGCTCTTTGCCAGCATCATTTGGTGGATGTTAAAGTTTCCACTTACGTCTTTGACGAAGAGCAAGTGAGTATTGCCAAATACCTGGAACAAATTTAACATTCTTGCCCAAATCACCTTCAGTGGAACGTCAGACCTGGCCAGTAGGTTCCTGAAAGACTTGGGCCAAAAACATTTCTGCCACCCATCCTCCACATGAAGGTGGGAATAATCAGGGTCATAAAATAAGTCAGCCTATTAGTAGTAGCAAACAGCTCCAGTATCAAAAGGCATCATAATTGCAGTTCATTTCTTATCGATTGGCAACAATTGTGGGGAGGCAAAGACAATTGTTTTATCACCACAGTAACCACAAATTTCTACAGTTAGGGTAACTTTCGTGAAAATTATCTCCACACAAATTTTTCACATTCTTTGAGGGGAGTGCAAAAAGCCTAGTGCCGGGAAGTGAAGCCGGAGCAAAAAAAGCAAAACTTAGCTGTCTTGTCACTTAACATGACAACACCTCTGAATAATTGAAACTTTCAACTCGCAGCACATTAAGTAAGTTAAACTGGTCGAACAATACACCATAATGGAATTATGCTGGCAATTAACAACTAGAGTTCATAGAACACCTTACCCGGGTAGACTTGGAAAAAAGGATATGTGAGGGTCTTTTCAACTGTTACTTTGCGTTTCTGAGCAGGATCTATATTTCCTCTGAGCCACAATTTTATCTGAATCTCGATATTCCCCAAGGCTGAGAGTGCGAGTGGCAAACTTGATTGATGACGTAAAATGGTGTGATATTTTGTACAAGTACTGCAAAATGGAAGGGTTTTGAAAGTGCCAACAAGGTGATTTGTGTTCTACAGTGTTCAAGTGTATAATTCAATTTAAATAGATTGAAGGTTTTCAAGGTTGTAGAAAAAAGCAACTTTTTTTTGGAGGTTCACCGCCGTTGATGCACTGCCTTTTACACCACCTTATTTAACACGCCAAATTAGTTATTTGCGACTGTTGTTTGTGTCCTTTATGACGTCCCTAGAAACTAAAGTTTCCTGTTTGGAATGAGTTTCAATTTCGTTTGACTGCTAGATAGGCAGAAAGACTAAAATAAATACCTTACTACACTGCGCATGCGTGCTCGGGATGGAATTCAAATTCCCGGGCCAAAGTACTGCGAAGCTGAAGGTTCATGTTCCGAGTCATGTTATACATTGTTCAAAATACAACATTCAATTGAGATTAAGTAGTTCCTCAATCAAAGACTGACATCTGGAGACACACAGACAAAGTGCCCCAATTGCTTAACCGCACTTTTTGCTTCGTGCGGAGTAATAAGCCCAAATTTGGACATGACAAAAAGAAGCATCACCTGTTTGAGTAACCGAGGAGAGTTTATTCTTCCCTACGAGTGCTAAGTGCTTGGTGTCCCCCTGAATTCGTGCCCAGTGTTCTGAAAGTGTACACTCAGAAATAAAAACACTGCTGTCATGGCTATCTTGCGAAACATCTTACATCAAGGCTTGCGATAGGTTGTAAATCATTTTATTTGCCCGCGAGAGAATCTTGGAAGTCTTACAGCTGGGTAACTGTTCTGTTGTGTGCCTTTCATGTTGTGTGGCTCAAATGGTGTGCTCTTTGAAGCTCCCCAAGCGAAATGTTCCAAAGTAACCGAATCATGGCCGTGTGAGCCACGCCCGCACTGACTTATGCCACATTAAAGGGGTTTTGATTCGTAATCAATTAAACATGCACACCTCTTGTCAAGTTTATGGGGTTGATGGTGTTTATGGGGTTCCTGCTCATCCCTAATCCAACAAGTAGATAATGCTTGTATTATGAATACTATACTTTGTACGACTTGTATTTTAGGTTGAAAAAGTGGGGTTGAGATGACGTTTGATTGGACGAAATGACGTAAAATGGCTTAATATTTCATACAAATACTGCTAAATGGAAGGGTTTTGAAAGTGTCAACAAGGGGATTTGTGTTTTACAGTATTCAAGGACAACTACAGGGGATTCTTCTTTGAGGTGGTTGTACCCCCCAACGGAGGTCGTGGGCCGAATCTTTCCCATTCTTCCCTGCTGCCCAGATACGTCAGGGCAGCATGGTCACTGCCAGAGTGCCGATTGGTCACCATGGGCCGGCCTTTTCCCTCGTGTCTGTCTCCTCTCTCTCTCTGTAACTTTGTCATGGCCCTGACTTTGTGAAGGTGGGGATACACCATCCTGGATGTGGGGGATCACTGGGTCGCTCCTGCGAGATCGATCGGCCTTCTCCGTGCTGCGGGCTTGTTCAAGAGAACTGTCCGGGGCTATGCAACAACAACAACTGCATATAATAATGAAATTGAAATAAAATAAAGGTTTTCAAGGTTGTAGAACAAGATCAGAAGAGATGGTTCAATGATAGCGACGAAGAGACAGACATTAGCACCGAGCACCGAGCTCATCACTCATTGGGCAGACTGGAGGGATTGTCCAAAATGGCATGCGGTGCATCGAGCCAAAATGATAATTTAACAAAAATCACTCTCAAAGTTGTTTTGCATTCCAGGGTAAACACACGAAGCGAAAATGTGTCCTAAATTACAATAGCAACTGCCACAATCATAGCCGTGGTTTATTTATTTAACAAGGTTCGTGAACCAGACTCAGTGGTGTAATGGTTACTGCGTCCGCTCTGTGTCTGGGGCCTGGTGGTTCAAACCCAACCTGGGCCGAGTCATACCAAGACTTCCCTGCTTAACGCTCAGCATTTAAAAAGGGTAGAGCACAGGCAACAACCCTAGGTGGGTAACAGGCTTGATGGGCCTAATAGCCTAGATCTGCCTACGTCGAAGGCCCTTGTAAAGCCCATGAAGGAGCTTGTAAGACATCAGTGGACGTCAACGTACTTCTACATGGATTGTAAGGATGATGGCAATGAACAAATAAGCATAGTGTTATGGAGTTTGACATCGGGGGGGTCACAGCACCTATCGTGTCGAGTTACGTTCTCAAATGTGAAAGCCAAACAGGCTCCAAGCAACAAGAACCAAGGGATTATAAAAGTGATCCTAACACTAAAAATGTGCATTGTTCCATGCCAAAACAGCTGCCACCCAAACCACGTTACACGTCCGGAGGTGCAGGAGGGCAAAGTTGATTTCTCATTGTTTCTATTTATTTATTTTTTCTCCCCGAGATACACAACAAAATATAGTCACACCCATCCTGCACCAGAGCAAACACCCAGGTTCCAAGCCTCAAATGTTGGTGGATCCACCCAGGTTCCAAGCAAGGAGCTTCGCCGTGCTGATGGAAGCCAGACTGCCATCCTGGACAAACATCAATAGGTGTTTGGCATTGGAGACAAAGAGTTACACATTGTTGACAAAGGAAAACAGGACACAGCAGAGCCGAGATAAGATGTTGGACATTGTAGGAAAATAAGAATTCCGTCTCAGCTTGATAGGTGAGCGACCGGAGATGGGGACAAATATAAATTGGGATTCTAATGAAGGAATTCATTTTACCCACTTGCTGTGGTTAGGCATAGTGTGTAAAACAAAAAAGAACAACTTGGCTTTCAATATAAACAAAATTTAGGTTTTGAAAGCTTGCTTTCCTGCAATGAAAACAAATCAATAAAGCAACAACATCGAAATAGTCTGCATGCACCCTTCCTCCAATCCCAATCTGCATTCTTTTGACATCTTCTTTTCTCATTAAAATGTGCCACCATGGGGCTCTGCACACTGAAAAGCGAGCCTGCACATTCTTCATCACCATTCTTCGCCTTCTGACCCCGGGAGCAAGAAAGCCACCTCGTCTCGGGGCCATTGGGTGAAGTCCAACCGCAAACCCACCTCAAGTAGCCTACGGCTATCAAGTGCCGGAGGAATGGAACAAACATTCTTTCGGAGAAATGGATTACATTATAAAGTCTTCTCTTAACGTGTTTGTGCTAATATAAGCATGATGAGAATACTACACATGATGAGAACACTACACGTGATCAAAATTGCATTGTTTGCTCGCTTAACATTCACCCCAACACGCTCCCCACCTTCCCCCCACCTCCAAGGCTTTCTTCCTTCTCCCCCACTCTTTTCCAGTCCTGCTTCACCCACCCACCCACCCATCACCGAACCCTACACTGATTGAAAAAAGAAAAAGCAAAGCCAAAGATGCAAGCAAGGACAACTTATCTGGTTGTTTTCATATCCAGCAGGTGGGAGGATAGGTGGGATAAGACTGCCTTCACAGCTGGACTCTTCCCCTTCCCCCTTCCCCTTCCCCTCCCCATCCTACCTCCCCTCCCCTCCCCCCCCCCTCCTCCCCTCCCTCCCCTCCCTCCCCCCACCTCCTCACACCAAACCAGTACCAACACCCCAATGAGTTGTTACATACTTATTCTTGGACTGCAATTCATGTGCAGAAATCGGAACTTGTTAATTGTATTTGTATCAAGTTGATTGTGGTTAGCAGGCATAAGGTAACCATGGAGACGCAACATGGACAACGTCAGCACCACAACTCTTTTACAACGAGATTTCCTGAACTGCACAAAATGAAGAAACGAGGAGGCAGAATGCATGGTAATGTATCCAATGTATCATCCATCTGTTTCTTTACACATCAATATTAAATAGTTGTCAAGCTATCCCAGTGTAATCCTGATATTTAAATCAAGCAGCCTCTGCATAACAGGTAACAACCGTCTAATGAGTTTTTGATTCTTAATGATGACATCTGTGATGAGTCAAAAACTTAGAAAACATATCTGTTTGTTGTATGCAACAATTCTGGGAACCTTTACCCTATTCTCCCCAACTCAGTTCTGAAATGTTCAGAGCTTGAAGACCAAGATGTGACAAACAGATTGGCATCCACACTAAGTACACAGAAAATACTGCCTTCCAAAGAATGATGATCAGCTAAGATGATGAAGAATTAAGTAAAATGAGGAGGGACTCAAAATGTTCTAGGAATAGGTATTTGACCAAAAAGGTAGCTAGTGGGAATGCAAGTTCCTTGAAGATGATCCAAAGTCAAGATAGCTAGCAGATGCAATGGATCAATAAACTGTGCCCACTTCGAGAATTCATCACTTAGGATCGCTGCGTTAAGATCTCCAAAAATAATCCAAAGAAATTGGGGTTTATCAAGGCACAATTTTCAAAATCATCCACAAACACTTGGGTATGCCCACCGTCTCAGCAAGATGGATCCCATGAGAGTTCACCACTTACCATCGGCAGCAACTCCTGGCATCATGTCGTGAGCTTCTTGAACTGTTCAACGCAGATCCAGGTGATGTTATCACTTGTTTGTTAAGTGGGGATGAAATGTAGCTTCACCACCGGGATCCTGAAAGCAAATTGGAGTTCATGCAGTGGATGCACAAGGGATCACAACCATGCAATAAATCTAGCACCAAACCCATCACCCAACAAAATCATGGCCACCATTTTCTGGAATTCCAAGGGAATCCTGCTGATAGATTCTATTCCTTAAAATAAAAATAAAAAACCGAATCGTATGGGAATATTCTGACAGACTCGTGAAAAAAATGTCACAAGCTCAAGTTGAAATGGTGTGAGTATTAACTAAAGGTGTGCTACTCCTTCATGATAACGTGACTGTGCATAAGACCTGTGGTTGAACACACACACCAACAACAACAACAACAACAACAACAACAACAACAACATGCATTTAAAGGCCATTTTCCCTGCTAGAGCGGGGGTTAGCCTTGCGGTCCCCATGACAATCTTCTCCATTTTGCCCTATTTTCTGCATCTCTCCTTGTTAACCCCCTTGCCCGCATTTCTTCTTCCACCATCTTTAGCCAAGTCTTTCTCGGTCTTCCCCGTCCTCTACTTCCTTCTACATTCATTTCTATCACTCTTCTCAACCAGTCACTTTCATCCTTCCTCAACACATGACCAAACCATCTCAACCTGTTCCTCTTCACAGCATCAATCACAGGCTCTATTCCCATCATTTTTCGCAATTCATCATTTGTCTTCCTCTCTCTCAACGATACTCCGCACATCCATCGAACCATTCGCATTTCCACCCTTTCCAACCTTCGATGCTGCTCTACGTTCATTACCCATGTCTCGCTCCCATAAATCATAACACTTCTCACACAACAATATTGCACACACACACCAATGCTGAATATTGGATGCTCATAAAATTGGATAACAATCAATTCTCAATATCAGTAAGATCCATAATTTGAGGCTGTGTCTTTGAGCAGATGGATCACCCCCACATCCTGGACTTAAAACCCAGTGACTTTTATCCGCTTCAATATTCTTAGGCCTACCTGCATGGCCACTTCTGATTCACCAACAATGAGGAACCAATTCAAAAACCGAGATGTTATTTTTTCTCTACAAGTGTGACACTCATGGAAGAGCAAGATTAAATTGATGGTGCACAATCTTACTATAATTCACCAAATGTCCGTCCGTCTGTCTGTCTGTCTGTCTGTCTGTCTATTCGAAGGTACCGTAAAAACTGCTGAACCGATTGCAAAGATATTTTGGGTGGATAATCCTGGGATCTCCAGGAGTAAAATAGGCTATTTAGTTTTCCCAATTTCAGCTTTAGTCTCCAGCATTCTCAGGTTTGGACTCCCGCATAACATTCGCGTTCGCATTACGTTCATTGTTCTCATTGTGACGATGTTACTTTCCCGGGTGTCGCACGATCGGTGCAGCCGTTTGTGCGGCACCCGGGAAAGCAACATGTCTCCATCGATCGCTAACAGATCGCTATCTCCATCGATCTTGCCAAGGCCGTAACAGCTATCGGCTCAAAATCCTTTTAACTGTTCATTTGGTACAGTTACACGTATCAGGAATTTGGTACACGTATCGGGAGTACATACGACATAGTGATTGTGAACACGATTATCGATCACGATTCACGATCACGATCATCACGATCATAGTGTATCGATCACGATTTGAAACACGATGGAATAATATTTACCGATATGGACAGTGATGGCTTTTATTGAAATTCTAAAGATACTGTTTAGATTTTGATGATTTGCGTGTGATATGATTCAACGGATGTTTATATGAATCGTTTAAAATAAAATAAAAACCTTCAATTTCTGATATTTTGCCTTTTCATTTGGGCCTCCCAATTGAATTTGGGCCTCCCATAGGGCGGGTACCATTGCTAGTACAATATAATTGATGGTGGACAATAATTGGGCCCAACCAGCTAGGAAAAAAACAAAAAGGAAAGACGTGTGTGTGTGTGTGTGTGTGTGTGTGTGTGTGTGTGTGTGTGTGTGCGTGCGTGCATGCATGTATATATATATATATATATATATATATATATATACATATATATATATATATATATACATATATATATATATATATATATATACATATATATATATATATATATATATATATACATATATATATATATATATATATATACATATATATATATATATATATATATATATACATATATACATATATATATATATATATATATATATATATATATATATATATATATACATATATATATATATATATATATATATATATATATATATATATATATATATATATATATATATATATACATATATATATATATACAGACTTGGCATTTAATATGGAATATTTTTTTTGTGGGGGTGAACTTACTTTTCAAGATGTCTTAGAACCAAAAGTTCATTGGAATTATGTTGAAATTATTCTAGATTTTGTTAATGTGACCTTTAAAAGAAACACAAACCACATTTGACATTTCGAAACAAATAAATTGATCCTTGAAAGTGATGTAAACTGATATCGAACTCAATTAATGGACAGTACTGTGTTAAACTTCTGTACGTTTTCCAGAAGTATCTCTTTATTTTGCACATTAGCCAAAAAATTTTTAACAAAAACAAAAGTTCAATTACGACTGGGATTACAGACAGTAAAATTACAGTTCAGTACTTCGTGTAACCCCCACGAGCATTTAGGAGAGCACGTACACGTTGAGGCATGCTGTTCACGAGATTTGCCAAGGTTTGGACAGGAATCGCTTGCCATGCAGTGACAATAGCCTGCTGCAATTCATGCACAGAGGTCGGCTGCTGGTCCAAGTGGTCGATTTGACGCGTTAATTCTGCCCACAAGTTCTCTATCGGATTCATATCCGGGGACATGACAGGCCACTCCATATGCTCTACACCACGGTCAGCAAGCAAGTGTTGGATCATGCGAGCACGATGAGGCCGTGCATTGTCATCTTGGAAGACAAAGTTTCCTCGAAAGGCTGCACGAGCAAATGGAAGCAATGTTTCTTCCAGAATGGCCCTGTACTTGAACTTGTTCAGGTTTCCATTCAGAACAACCAGGTCAGTTTTTCCCTCTGCATGAAAAGCAGCCCAAACGGTCACCCCACCACCTAAAGCTTGGACTCTTGGCACTAAACAATCTTTGTTGTAGGCTTCATGCACTTGTCTGTGCACTCGGATGCGGCCATCTTGACGATAGACCAGAAATCTAGACTCATCACTGAAGATCACATGATTCCAGTGTCCTGGCTGCCATTGACGGTGCTCTCTGGCCCACTGCAATCGGCGCTGGCGGTGTTGTCTGGTCAGGTGTGGCTTTCTCAGGGGACGCCTGGCACGATAGCCTGCTTGAACCAGTCGTTGGTTGACTAGCCTTCTGGATACAGGCACATTTGTCAGTTGCTGCCACTCAGCCCTAAGCCGATTAGCTGACTTGGTACGGCCATTGCGGACTAACCGGTGCAGCTGGTGATCATCCCTCCTTGTGGTTCTGTGGGGACGTCCTGGCCTCGGTATTGGAGTAGGGACACCCCTCTGAGGATTTCGTTTCAGGATCTTTGACACCTGACCTTGAGTGATGCCATACTGCCGAGCAATAGCACGCTGTTTCATGCCGTAATTTCGTAAAGCCACCACTCCATGACAAACAGCATTGTCGAGTTGACGGACCATCTCCAGAGGAAGCGGCAATAACTTTTGGAGACGTGCAGCAGTTGTTTTCCACTAATACAGAACGCAACAACCCTTGTATACCCGACTGTGAAGCCAATCATCAAATGCACCTGTCCGTACATTTTGCCATGCCACCTGTGATATAATCCTGTTGTTGACTTCTTGCTGCGACAGACAATCAGTGACATGGTTCTTTTAACAAATAAATCACAAAAGTGTAAAAGAAACTCACCAGATTGATATACGGAGTTAAGAAAGTAAACCTAGGTCAAGAAAAAATATATATTCCATATTAAATGCCAAGTCTGTGTGTATATATATATATATATATATATATATATATATATATATATATATATATATATATATATATATGATGGTGTGGGCCAAGGTTTAGAATAGGTACACCGTATCCCTGCGCATCGTAAGAGGCGACTAAGGGTTGGCGTCAGGAAGGGCATCCGGCCATAAAAACATTGTCTCAAACAGGGAACCATGATTGTCATGGGTCCCGCAAGGCTAACCCCCGCTCTAGCGGGGAAAATGGCCTTGGTATATGTAATGGTATATGTAATGGTATATGTAATGGTATAAATAACATGGTATATGTAATGTGGTATAATGAATAATTTATGTAATTTTGTACCTTGTTGTATAATGAATAATTATTGATGTGATTTAGTAACATGTGGTATCATGAATAATTTATGTGATTTCGTAACATGTGGTGTAATGAATAATTTATGTGATTTAGTAACATGTGGTATAATGAATCATTTATGTGCTTTAGTAACATGTGGTATAATGAATAATTTATGTGCTTTAGTAACATGTGGTATAATACCCTGGTGTTGGGCTAGCGGCTAGGGTGCCGGCTTAGGATCCTAGGATCCTGAGTTCGAATCCCGGTCGATCGCTGAATTAACGCCAGGGGGGTTGACTCAGCCTGTCATCCTTCCGAGGTCGGCAAATTGAGTACCAGTTCACTGGTAATTCCCTGCTTGTCATTAAAGGCGGCAAAAAGGGTTGGCGTCAGGAAGGGCATCCGGCCGTAAAACATTGCTTCAAAAAGGGGACCGAAAAACAACAACAACCACAGTTCCTGAAAAAGGCCAACCCCCGCTTGCGGGGAAAAATGGCCTCGAAAGGTGTTTTTTATTTATTTATTTATTTTTTTTGTAACATGTGGTATAATGAATCATTTATGTGATTTAGTAACACTAGGGCATTGCCCGTACTATATCTATATCTAAAATTATATCCCCCCCCTCTATTTACATGAAATGGTTTGGTCCAAAGCGAACGGCTTCCGGAGTTTGGTAAAGAAATCGCCATCGCGTGCACAAACGCGCAGGAAAGCGAATGAATCGCAAATTCGTTTTTATTAGTTTTAAAACATAGTTTAACGCCAACATAGTTTGCAAACGTGAAATAAATGAATACGCTCTCAAATGTGCCATCCGAGGCAGAGTGTGTCCGCCACGTTCGGCACACGCGATAGTTCGCTGCTCTCTGATTGGTTGAATCGTTTTTTGGACATAGCTCGGTAAGTAATTGTCCGATTAATATGAAACCTTGAAAAGGCACATCCTCGGGTCCCCAGCAATATACCTGGCAAGTTAAAAGTATATCGGACCCGTGGTTGTCGAGAAACAGCGGTCACAGACAAACGTACAAACGTACAAACGTACAGAGATTACTGGAATTATAGATTCTATGCGAGGGGATATAATTTTAGATAGATATATAGTACGGGCATATATATAGTACGGGCATGCCCTCGTAATGAATAATTTATGTGATTTCATACCATGTGGTATATCATGAATAATTTATGTGATTTTGTACCATGTGGTATAATGAATAATTTATGTGCTTTAGTAACATGTGGTATAATGAATAATTTATGTGATTTCATACCATGTGGTATAATGAATAATTTATGTGATTTCATACCATGTGGTATATCATGAATAATTTATGTGATTTTGTACCATGTGGTATAATGAATAATTTATGTGATTTTGTACCATGTGGTATAATGAATAATTTATGTAATTTTGTACCATGTGGTATATAATGAATAATTTCTGTGATTTAGTAACATGTGGTATAATGAATAATTTATGTGCTTTTGTAACATGTGGTACAATGAATAATTTATGTGATTTAGTAACATGTGGCATAATGAATAATTTATGTGATATAGTAACATGTGGTATAATGAATAATTTAAGTGAATTCATAACATGTGGTATATCATGAATAATTTATGTGATTTTGTACCATGTGGTATAATGAATAATTTATTTGATTTTGTACCATGTGGTATATAATGAATAATTTACGTGATTTTGTACCATGTGGTAGAATAAATAATTTATGTGATTTTGTACCATGTGGTATATAATGAATAATTTATGTGATTTTGTACCATGTGGTATATAATGAATAATTTATGTGATTTAGTACAATGTGACTATGTCTCCTTTTCACTCTTCCACATTTCCTGTGTCCACACATCCGCACAGATAATAGCCGGCGAAGCCGGTGTTGTCAATGAACGCGTACGTATTATGTTGAAAAGCCAGATTTTGCTGGATCCTTTGAGAATTTCGAAGCTTTGACGCACCAAATCGCTCCATGGAGGCCGCCATCTTGCGGATGCGGAAGTATACATAAAAAATTGCGAAAAAGTTCAATAGGAGTTTGTTTCACCCGTCTTTTTTTGATTTCACAATCCTATGCACCTCTAATTTGTAATTAAAATACTTTAAGACCAACCTCGTTCCCCGGGCCCGCACGGGCCGTGGTTACCTTCAACGAAAATCGTCACCAAACACCGGAACCAATGAGATTCGAGCATTTGAAAAAATATTTCAAAAAAGCTGATTACCGCATTTCGGAGGCTGAAAACGGCGTCAAATATTCTAAAATTGACGAAGAATTCTTATTTTTTAGAAATCTTGCGGCCGTAGGGGTAAGTTTTTCACGGCCGGAAATATCTGAAGTTGAGACGGAATTCACCGAATTAATAAAGAAGGAAATTATATAAATTTTAATCTCATCCAGAATGCAAATGGTGTCATTTTGAACTAGGTACGGTACCTACTACACCTACCTACTACCAACTACCTAACCTACTGATGCCATAGTGATGGGTAAAATAGTGGCAAGAGACTTTGGCTTCGCTGTTTTGGGCCACAGCTAAGGCCTGCCTTTTTTACTGTGAAAAAAGGTAAAAAGTCAAACATTTGAACAGCCTCGGACGTGCACCTTGACCCCATGGCCAAGGCACAACGTCAACAAGGCTGTCCCAATAACAATACACATGCGCCTCAACCCCAAGGGGGAAGCACATGTTCATTCAAACACATGCATCATGCCCCCGAAGGGCCACAATGCATGGTCATACAATTGGGACCACGCCTCTCAATAGGAGTGAGACCCCTTAATCCTCTGACAGGGAATTTACTCCTGTCAGGTAAATTGCACCCTGGGCACGAGGTGCCACGAGCCGGCTCATTCGCCGGCTCATTGCCGCTTTGCAGTAGGGTACTAGTAGCTAGTACACACCTGTTGCCGTATCAACCCCAATTTCAGTGCAACACTGTGGGGGTGCGCCATGTTGAACTTTAAGCTGCTGTAACACTGCAAATCTCCTCGTCTCCATTGTCAGTCCGTTTGTTAATATTAGAAAGTGTCGTACTTTCTTTAACAAAGAATTATGTTTTATGCTTTTGTTTCGCAACGACACAAAAACTGCCTTCGTCGATGAATTCCACCATTTTACAAATGCAGTGCATTGTGGGATATCTGATGCAACAATTAATGTTTTTTTTTTTTTTGTTCTGAAAAGCAATTATTTCAAAATAAGGATTTTAAATTGGTTGGTTATAACGAACGAAAAGTTTGTTCCAAACATAAAATATATATATACATAGCAGAAATAACAAAAATGAAGAATAAACGACACCCATCGAGTTTGGAAATCGTGTCAAAATGTCATCAGCGACGAAACACAATCATACCCCTCCCTGCAGGCCGCCATGTTTGCCCGGAAACGAATTATATTGTCTATTCGGCCAAATAAAAGGAAAAACAATTTTCATTCACTCTATCGTTTGTAGACTAGAAACCAAAAAAAAAACTAGGATAACAAACCGGAGATAAAAATTTGTTTGTGTTTAACGCACGCATGAAACGATACTGACCAAATGAAGAAGAAGAACTTCCAACCCACAGTTTGTCTATTCGGCAAAACAAAAGGAAAAACAATTTTCATTTACTCTCTCTTTTGTGGACTAGAAACCAATCAACACAACTAGGATATTATTAAACAAACCGAGACTAAAAACTTGTTTGTGTTTAACGTACTTACTTTTTCCACATGCGAAATTTGCATTTATGTTTATTACTCCCGCCAGGGAGTAATGCATTCGATCGTGTCCGTCCGTGTGTGTGTGTTCGTGTGTTTCTGTGAACAAGATATCTGGAAAAGTTCTGAACGGATTTGGATGAAAGTTGGTGGCATGATTGCCCTTGGGATAAGGAAGAATTGATTAGTTTTTGGTGAAGCTCAGGATATTATTGCGGATCCAGGAATTTTTTTGGGGGTATTTTTTTTTTTCTGTTTTACTGCATTAAAGCTTTTATTCTTATTCTTAAATGATGTTTTTCTCCTCTAATTCCGAGATATATCAAAATAAATTCTCTGACAGTTAGGGCCTACTTTCTTTTTCATTTATTGTTTTGGGGAGAGGGGATGTTAAACAAAACGTATTATTACAACTTGACCCATGGCGGGAGTATGGGCTCTACTGAGTGGCATTCTAGTTTAAATTATGCAATGGACTACAAAATGTAAATGTTTCATGATATTTGTTATATTATATCACTTTATCTATCAATATTGTTGAAATGAAGATCAAATAGCTGTATGTTGAAATATGTTGAAAAAGTCAAAACTTTGGATCTGCTCCAATCGGCTCATCTGATCATGTGCTTGTTAAAGTGGACATCTCTCTGACCATTCTCAGGGAGCCTGCTCAGCGTCGACGAGTCTGGCATTTCACTCAGGCCAACTGGCACGGTCTTCAAGCAGCCATCAATCATCTGGACTAGTCTCCCATCTATACCACCTCTGACATCAACTCATCCTGGGAATTCCTCCAAAGTAAATTGCTCTCTCTCATGCACAGATTTATCCCATCTCGTCTTCAGTTGTCATACCCTTCCTCCTGTCCATGGTACACGGAATGTTGTGGTGAGGATGTTGCCCAGAAACAACTTGCCTTCGTCTCCTGGTAAGCAAATCCAACGGAAGGAAATCTCATTTCCTTTCACAAAGCCCGAAACAAGTGTGTGTCCACCCTCAGGAGAGCCAGGAAACAATATCTCTCCGTTCTCAAGACCGAACTCTCTTATCTGTCTCCCTCTTCCAAATCCTGGTGGCGTCTGGTCAAATCTGTTTCTGGTGTTTGTTCCCCCTCCATCCCCTCCCTTACCTCAAACGGCTACACAGCTGACTCCGCATGTGAAAAAGCTGAATGCCTCAACTCTGTGTTCGCCTCTAAATCTTGTGTCCCAAACCCATCCCTCTCTGTACCCACCGTACCAGTCATACCCAGCTGCTCCTGGACTCCGTGTCCTTTCCTCCTGACAAGGTGGAAGAGCTTCTGTCAACTCTCGACTCTGATTCTGCAACTGGACCTGACGGCATCAGCCCACGGGTCCTAAAATCCTGTTCTTCCGCTCTTTCACTCCCTCTCTCTGTTCTCTTCACCCTCTCTTTTGCTCAAGGTCAACTGCCATCTGCTTGGAAATCAGCCAACATCACCGCTTTGCACAAAAAAGGTGCAAAAACAGATCCTAGCAACTACAGACCAATCAGCCTTCTCCCAATTATCAGCAAAGTCATGGAATCCATCATTGCTTCGGATATGAAATCTTTCCTCTTCTCCAATGGCTTGATCTCTAATCATCAATTTGGTTTCAGACCAGGTCACTCTACTCTGGACATGCTGCTTCTGCTGTCTCAACAATGGATGGAGGTCCTCAATGCCAAACAGGAAATTAGAGCTGTCTCCCTCGACATATCACGTGCCTTCGATACGGTCCGGCACCCGGCTCTGCTCACCAAACTCTCCTCCTTTGGTATCCATGGAAATCTCCACGCATGGCTGGCAGACTTCCTCTCTAGTTGTAGTCAACGTGTGGCCCTGAATGGGTTTCTCTCATCTCCTCTTCCTGTTCAGGCTAGAGTTCCCCAAGGCAGTGTTCTGGGCCCTCTGCTTTTTCTGGTCTTCATGAATGATCTCTCTGACTCTCTTGAAAATCCTCTCTATCTCTTTGCTGATGACTCCACTCTCTGCCGCTCCATTCCTCATCCCTCAGATTGGCAGTCTGCAGCCTCCTCACTCTCTGCAGACCTGGACAAAATCACAGACTGGGCAAACAAGTGGAACATGTCTTTCAATCCTGCCAAATCTCACACTCTTATGATGTCTCTCCGAAAAGACCGACTGGACAACCCTCCCATCTACTTTCTGAATAATCCTCTCCAAGAAGTTCTGTCACTCAAGCTTTTGGGTCTCACTATCTGCCATGATCTTTCCTGGGAAAACCACATTTCCAAGCTGGCCTCCAAAGCCAGTCGCCGACTGGGCATCCTCCGTCGTGCGAAGTCCTTCATCTCCCTCCAAAAACATCTCCCGATGTCCCTGCTCTCAAATGTTGTGTTTGTGTGCTTCCTCCCCTTCTCTCCCCATCTTGTCAACCGCTCCCCTTTTTATATACTTTGTTTGCTTGTTTGTTTGATTGATAAATGTTAGCTCTTTCACGAGCCTCGACTCTGTATACAAAAAAAACAAAAAAAACAAAAAAAAAAACTTTACATGGGGTATACTTACTTTGTCACGTCACTGTGCATGTGTATGTGCATATGCATATGCATATACATATACATATACATATATATATATATATATATATATGTGTGTATATATATATACCGTGCTGCGGTTGTGTGAATAAAGGCAACCCAACCCCCCCCCCCCCCCCCATAGTTAGTTACACCACAACATGTAGCCTCGCATAGTTAGTTATTTCTTATCAAATGTAAAGCATAGTCCCCTTTCCGGTGTTAGGATGCGTTGATATGCGTTGAGGCAGGCAGGGTAATAGTAGGCCTCATCGAAGCCTAAAGTGCCTCGTCGTGGGACTAGGCCAGACCTTGCAGGCCCGAAAGAGGAGCTAAAGGGAGTGGCCGAGGGTGACCAATGAGGGGCTGTCACGACACGTGACCCCAGGCAGCCAATGGAGGCCCGTGGAACATTCGAGTGGGGTTTCGGGGGGTTATAAAACCCGGCCCAGACTCTCCGCTCTCTCTCTGACTCTCTGACTCTTTGGCGCTGAATCTCTTGCTGGGCTCCTGCTATACTCTCCCTCGCTCACTTGGCTCCCGCAGACTGAGCGCTCCTCAGGTTCCTGCTACGTGCACGTTATCGATCGTCGTCCCTGCCGCAATCATCTCCGGCTGTGGTGTCCCAGGTTGGAGCGATTCTCGGGGCTTCCGTCCAACGAGCCCATCCATGTGAGCTGCACAACCAAGCCGATCCGGACGAGCTGCACGAAGCGGCCACGCTTTGTGCGCATTACCCTCTTCCTCTCCCTTCCCCGAACGAATGAGGCCCCTTGTCTGGGTACCTAGGTAAGGCCGTTAAGATTCTTCACTTTGTCCATGTTCTGTAAATACTGTGAATAAATACTGTGTTTTGGTTTCCAACCTGGCCATCATCGTCCTTTGCATATTGACCTAGCATCGCCCCAAATTAAAACCGCTCGATCGGGTTCGATAGTGTTAACGGCATGAGTAATGCGACGCAATACCGCTCGGGCGTCCAGGATTAGCGTGACTCGTGCGGGGTTCAGTCCCCGTTCTCACAGCTGCGTGTGTCTGAAGGTATTCGGGTGGTGACCGTTAACCCTTCCATGCGTAGCTGCGGGCTGGGCGGCTGAAAATGCTTAGCAATCCGTCCACCACTAGTGTAGTTGTGGTTGGTGGCCTCATGGACTAGGAGTTCGAGGGGGAGCAGGGCTTAAACCCCCCTTAGTACGTCGATTAACACGGGATCCGCAACAATATATATATATATATATATATATATATATATATATATATATATATATATATATATACATATATATATATATATATATATATATATATATATATATATATATATATATACTGAAACGCAAAAGAAACTTACCACCTTTGAAACCTTTAAATATCAACAATAACACTGCGTGTAGTAAATGTGTGAACTTATTTGTGGACAATAGTGTCCTCAGTGTCAGACAAAACGGTCACGGATGGTCACTTGAACCTTCAATGGTCACTTCATAGCACAGCTGTTGAACAGCCGTTTTGACTGTCAGTGATTAGCCAAGGGGTACAGGATGATTTTAATGAGCTGCACGTGATGTCTTGATATTGGCTTTAAAAAGGCCAGTGCAAAATGGGCATTTCAATCAACATGCCACGATTGTCAAGGGATCAACGGCAGCGTGCCTTGGGCATGCTGCAAGGCGGACTGAGCTACCGTGAGGTGGCACGTCGCCTTGGCTGTTCACACCAGACGATATCGGCCCTGGTGGACAGAGACACCCTCCACAACTCTGCAGATGACAGACCTCGATCAGGGAGGCCAAGAGTCACCACTGCAAGGTAGGACAGGCAGATGGTCCGAAGTCACCTGCGGGATCGATTCCGTCCAGCATCCCGCACTGCGGCAGAAACTCCGGGGCGTGCAAACCCACGGATCTCCAATGATACTGCACGAAGACGACTGCATGACTATGGTCTGACTGCCAGAAGACCATACAGAGGCCCCGTGATGACGGCTGCCCATCGCCGCAACGGACAGAGATGGTGCCAGCAGCATCAGCGGTGGACCTTGGCGCAGTGGAACAAGGTCGCTTTCAGCGATGAGTCAAGGTTCTGTGTGGACAGTCCTGATGGGCGTGAGCGTGTCTGGAGAAGAACTGGCGAGCGATATGCCGATTGTTGCGTGCGTCAAGCCAACAGGTGGGGTGGCCCAAGTGTGATGGTGTGGGCCGCCATATCAGGCCGGTACAGGACGCCACTGGTGGTTGTGGATGGGAATCTTAACGCCCAGCGGTATGTGGATAACATCGTGCGACCTCATCTGCTGCCATTCCTGCTAGACCACCCAGAACTGAGAACCTTTCAGCATGACAACGCTCGTCCCCATGCTGCTCGCTTTACCACTGCATTTCTCCAAGGCGAGAACATCAACACCATGCAGTGGCCTGCGCTCTCCCCTGACCTGAATCCCATAGAGCACCTGTGGGGTGAGCTTGGGAGACACGTAGTTGGCAGGGCCAGGACACGGGCAGAGCTGCTTCAGACATTGAGGACTGAGTGGGACAGAATCCAGCGGCAATCCATCCAAAGAAGTCGATGTAGAGGTAGAATTGATGACCCAGGACCCACAGGAAGAGTTGGTAGACGAAGGAAGAATTGATGAGGGGGCGGTAGCTGGTGACGAAAATGGCGGCGCCTCGCACGTGGCGGCAAGAGCCGAGCCTGCGGTGCCAATGGATATGGGCATATTAATGGCGCAAATCAGAGCATGCTTCGAGGTGCAAAGTGACAAATCCACCCGGGAATTGGAAAAATATATGGCAGCATCGAAGAAGGACACAAAAAAAGCTGATTGAGTAAGTAAGACGCATCATGACGTAAGGAGACATTGTGGTTGTTCCATTCCTTCCTTCCTGGGAGGGATTGGGAGACGAATTTGGAGTAGAGGGGGGTATGGGAGACAAGACGTAGAGACGAATTTGTAAATATAAGGGAGGGCTAGGGTAATGTAAGCCGACGATGGGGGGTACGGACGGCTAGGGACGAGCCTGCTCTGCTCGCTCTTCCACGCCCCTCATGCTGCATTACATTGTTTTGCAGTGTACCTTTGTGCCCTTTCCACTTTTCTGGTCGTGCTTTGTCTCTCCCCCCACCCCATTACCATTTTGGAGGTGGAGCCGTGCAGCACCATTGACCTGTGCAGCATCCCTGCTGCACTTTGCTATATATGTGCAGCCAAACTGCGCAGCATTTGCTGACATATCCTTTTGCTATAACTTTGCTGCACCTGTGCAGCACTTTGCTGCCACAAACACTTTACTGAACATATTACACTTATGGACCACAAGTTTTGTGGCCTTGCACCTCTGCTGTGCAGCACCTTGCTGCAGCATCACCTTGCATCTTCAGACCACTTGTTTTGAGTGGCATGAATGTCATGCAGTCGGACCACATCGGGTTGGCCCTGCCTGGCAGAGAAATAAAACGAAGCATTTTGTTGTGCATTTTTATGATGGTGTGCTAGGAATGAGAAGATTTGTAAGTTTAGTTAGCCCTGAAGACCAGGAATGGCCTGTATGCCAGTCCGGGGGCTAGCCGGTTTGATATATGCACACAGAAGATGCAAGAAGCAAGATGCAAGAAGCAAGCAGCAAATGTGAATTTATGAGTGTTGTGTTTATGCTGTGCTTTCTCTCCCCTCCAATCTTCTTTCGAAAAAGGACAGGTCCTGGGTCATAGAACTGTAAATAAGGTTAAGTTTTTTTTGTGCTTGTATATAAAATGCTGCCCACCGGCTATATGTTTAGTTTGACAAATTCCGGATTCGGTTAATTGTGGGCGTGATTCTGTTAGAGTAGCTACTCAACGCAATAGGGGGGACATATTTAGTGGTTAAAAACTGTTGCATACATGGGTTAGAGTAAATGTTAGGGGGAACCACATCTATATGTCACATGTGAAAGTAAAAGTTAATTTCCAGATCATTCTCAAAATCGGTCGTTCCATTTTTGTTAGGTTCGACTCGGGGACAAGTCTGACGAGGGAGGGGTAGTGTTGCGGTTTTGAGTTTTGTACAATAAAGGTTAAATTTCCCCCTCATAGTTAGTCACACAACAACACGTAGCCTCACGATAGTGCAGTTATCTCATAGTATGTGTAAGAATAGTCCTTTTCCTGTGTTTTTCCTGTGTTAGTCTTGCGTTGCATAGAGTAAGGAGAGTAGGTCCTTTCATTGCCTCCCTTGCCTTATGCCTCTTACGCCTCTTTGTGCTGCCTTTGGCTTTTTGGGGCGAATTAACACGAGGCAGGCCTGGAAGGTCGGGTCGGGACCGAATGAGGGCGTCGAAGAAGCTGACGGTAAGCGCAAGCTGCCAATCAGGGTTCAAAGGGAGTGGCTGCGGCAATGCGTCACAGGGCGTGTTTGGAACATTCGAGAAGGCTCAGGGCGTGGCAAATATAACCCGTCGCGCAAAGCCCCCAACAGGAGTAAGAGGAATTGATTAAGAGTCGGGCAGTAAGAGTCGGGCAGTAAGAGGAATCTCGAGTTGTTGGCATTTGGAGAGCATCGAGCAGTTGGCATTGAAGAGTGTGGCAGAGTATAGAGTTACGAGATCGGAGAAAGACGCACATGAACCAAGATATGCGCTCCTATTAAAGTGATGCTCGGTCGAGCTTAAAGCCGAGCCGCTATTGCATTGGGTTACGTGAGTGATAGCGCGCTGGTTACTAAACGCGCTGTGGAACCGCCCAGCCGTGCTGAGAGACGCATACATTTCCTTCCTGCCTCATCTGCCTTTTGTTCGAGAGATGTGCTAAGAGGATCCTTCCACCGCCTGCTTGCCATCTTCGCGGGACGTGCTGGGACCATGGAGAGCACGCCGGGCCGCCTTTCCTGGACGACCAAGGCAGCGCGTGGACACCATTCTGCCTGCAATTTCCCTGTGTGAGTGTGAACGGGCCCGAGTCTTGGATTTATTATAAGACTGATTAAGTTCTGCTCTGTGTCTGCTTTCCACCGAATTGTACATTGTGTGAATAATAGTAATTAAATCGTGTTATTCCTTTTATTCGACCGCCTTGTGTTTTCCCTAGCGTGGTACGAATAGAACCGCTCTAATCGGGGTCCAATATTAACGGTGACTGCACGGACCACGTGGTACGCAATCCGCTCGATGTACTCAAATTACACATGGCTCGTGCGAGGCTTGGTTCCCCGCTTCCGTGACGGCGCAGGTATTTAGGTACGAGTGAGACTTGGTCCCGAAACCCGACCTTGCATTTGCCCGGAAGAGGCGTTTCAAGTCTCTCGGTTATGCCAGGCCCAGAAAGAACAAGGGGCTTAATCCCCCCTTGGTAAGGGTAAGAAGTGCGGTGGAAAACCGTAACAATATATATATATATATATATACATATATATATATATACATATATATATATATATATATATATATATATATATATATATATATATATATATACTGTATATACAATTGAGGTGTCCATGAACCCTGTGAGATACACCAGTACCTTCTCCAGGGTACATGACCAAGAGAGAGTGGCTCCCACACCTCGACCCTGTGATGGTAACACTACACCAATGAATAGAACTTCAGTTGACAGCCAGTATGATAGTTATAAATATTAAATTAACAAAATGCTTCAGCTGCAGAGTGTGAAAAACACAGAACCGCTCAATGCCTAATTCAATGCAAACTGATGCACTACTACCCACATCATCAGTCAACCGAGATGGGCTTCAGAATCCATTTTAGAACCTCGTCAGCCCACCTCCTGGGAAAAGGAATCATTCCATTGATGCATTTCTGCCTGTATGGCCATTACCTCTGTTGAGATGCCTTTTTACATAAAAAGGTAAAAACATCAAACATTATAACAAAGTTAGGTATGTGCATCTTGGTCCCATGGCTAAAATACACACTTCAACAAAAGTTTGTCAAAGTAGTGCATGCATGTACTTAAGCCCAAAAGCACATGGTCAACCAATCACTGCACTCATGCTAACCCAAAGGCCAGAATGCAGGGTCATACAATAACTTGGGTCCACTGACCAACGCTTTTGGTTAAAGCCTTTTAATTAAAAAAATAACATTAAACATATTAACAAGCTTAGGATGTGCACCTTAATCTCACAGCCAGAGTAGACAGTCCAACGAGCCTGTTCCATGACCAAACACATGTATCACAGCCCAAAGGCTGAAGTGGTCTAGCAAACACACGCATTCTAACCCGAAGGACCACAATGTGTGGTTATACAATAACTGTGGTCCACTGGCCGTCCTCAAACAGAATCGATTCTCTCAGAAAGTGAACTGACATACTGTCCCATGAGTGGATATATACCTGTAGCACCTCATATCTGGAATGGTGACCATGAACCCGATGCACACAGCACTTTCTGCAAGGCTCTTGACCAATAGAAAATGACTGCCACACACCCACCCTGTTTATGTCCCCCATTACCAATTACACAATAACTTTAAGTTGCAGCCAGGAAAATTGAATTGCCTCGTGGAAAATGGGTCTCCATGCAGGCAGCCTTCAAAGGATAACAATGTGAGTTCCTCTGCAAGGAACTTCGACACAGGAAGACACCATTCGGCCCATCAAAGGTAGCGCTCTATTATTACTAATTTGTGGTTGTTTGCCCATGCTATATCCTTTAAAATGCTGATGCATCAAGAAGACAGTACATACCATTGTGGAGTTTTTGGTATGACTTGGCCAGGGTTTGAACCACCGACATCACAGATTCAGAGAAGACACTCTAACCATGACACCACTGATGATAGTCGAGGAACATTCCCAAAATGACAGTGGTGAGATAGTATGTGCACCTCACGAGGTCGTACCCTTCACTGTCACGTATAGTTCTGTGAAACGTCAGAAATGACGTGAGCAAAGGCTGCATCATTGGCATCATTGATTTCAGGCATCATTGCTTCCTACCAAATGCACAGTCAGTAAATGTGAATTCAGCTTTATAAATATGGAAAGAAGGTAAGGAAGGTGATGTCACTTGGCATCAATGTAACCCCATTTTTTTCAAGTTTGCTTTTATCTCATAATTGACGGATTAAAAAAAACAGAAAAAAAACAAGTGGAAAATTTGCCCGTTGGTTGAATTTTGGCATGTCTGTGCGATGCAAAAGGAAAAACCTCAAACAAAAACATCTACTCAATCCAGCTCAAGCGGAAGCTATTGCAGCACGGTTTAATGATGGATGCGCATCTGGAGGCAGGTTGCAAGTATATTATTAGATCAATGAAAAAGGTCCCAGAAAAGCACAACTTTCCACCATACATGTCAAATAGTTACTACTGTGACCAGAAAAGCCTCTCCATATATATACAGATGGAGAAATATATATGGTATACACACACACACATATATATATATATATATATATATATATATATATATATGTATATATATATGAATATATATATATATATATATATATATATATATATATATATATATATTGTTACAGACGCGGTTGTGGATGTTGGTTTACCGAGCGGTTTGGTATGACTGCGCCTGCACGTTTACCCGATTATACTCGAACCTTGGCCGAGTCGTGCTACGCTAGATCAATGAAGGAAAAGGACACAACGGCTGGGATTAAAAGGACACGACACCAGGGATACGGTTCTCAAGACCTCCGGAGGAGGTTATATTATGGCGGAAGGTTAGATTACAGGAATGAGAGGGACAGCATAGGAAGATAGGCACTTAAACACGGTCTTATACTAGCCCCGACAGACGACAGATAAACAGGACAAAACTGACTCACACGGGAATTGATGGCAAGGAAAGCGGGTAGTCGATGGCTCAAGGTGCACTCTTGGCTCAAGGACAGAATCGACCCAGTCCGGTCCAGAGATGCGGGAGGTCTCTCTCAGCGCTCGAGGTCGCGACTTGTCTCTTCTTCAAGCTCGGGGCGCATCTGACGTCACGTCCGGTAAGTGGCTGCGTATATCCGGCGGGGAGTGACACGCCCTCGGCTAGTTAGCTCCGCCCCAGATGGAATCGGTCCGCCCTTCTTATTGGGTGCGGGGGGGTTACCGGCTCCGCCCCTGACGAGGAGCTGACAGCCGGCCCCTTCGTGGTAACCCCGTGGAGCGCATGGGCAATGGCGGCTAACCACGCCGCAGTGAGGACGCACACTCCCCGCGCCGCGCCGCCCCCAATCTCCTCTGTTGTTGTAGTTGTAGTTGTTGTTGTAGTTGTTGTTGTTGTTGTTGTTGTAGTTGTTGTTTCATGGGGAAGATGGGAGGAGGTAAGGGGAGGTCCTAAACTCACTACTGGTGCCATACAATCACATTCTGGTGCAACGAAGAGTCAGAATTAATGGAAACGAGTCCTTAACTGACATAGACTAAGAATAACTAGCAAGATGTCCGAAAGTTGTCTACGTGAGATGCGGTGGACCTGGGCACGACATTTAATGGGGGAAAAAGGGGAAGGTCGGTTCTACAGAGTGTTATTTACAGGCAATGGGACTAGGGAATGGGGGATTGGGGATAGTTGGGGAGTATTGGGGAAATAGGGGAGTATTTACAAGCGGATATTGAGGCCAAGTCCCATATCCGCAACATTGCACCCTTCTCTACCCTCGGGGCGTCCCGACCCGATAAATTTTTACCTATTTTAGTGTGGCACTCAGATGTAGTTCCCTCTACTATTAACTCTACCCTGAGTGCGACAGTTTTACAGATGTTCACAAATGAGTAAATATGTCCCCCCTGCGACGTTGCACCCTTCTCCTCACAGAAACACGCCCACAGGATAACCGAATCGCGGAAAGAATTCGCAAACTAAACATACAGCCGGTAGGGAGCATTATTTACAAGACTACGCTGATATTTACACTACGATCCAGGACCTGTTTTTGGAGGAACACATGCAGATGTTATGCATAGAGAGAGCACGCATGCCAGTATCGATACACCAACCCACGAGTGCTCTGTGGCCTTATGGCCTTTAATAACGTGCAGAGCACCCCTTCCAAGCACCAAAAGCACCACCCCATTACACAGTCAGCACCATCCGGTGCACCACCATTGTTCATCAATGTTCAACAATAAAATAAATTCAACAACCCCTAACCCTGCAGGTGTCTCTTGCTCTTCGTGTGGTGCACTTGGCCTTCTGGCTTCTTTCAAAAATAAAGAAAGGCGCCAACCGCGTCCATTTCTGTATTGTGGCCTTCAGTGGTGTCAACTATTAGTGGTTCACCTGTATGGCATAGGTGCCACGTTGACCAATAGGTCCATCCACGGGTGGTGCTTGGCCGCAAAAGAACTGCGGTCCATTGTGGGTGGCCACCAAAATTGCGGTCCATATGGTGTATCGATCCAGGCAGCAAGCAGCGAAAGTGCAGGCCCACAACTGCGTAGCCAGCACCTCTCTCTCTCCTCTCTCTCTGCCCCAAAGCCAGATCCTCGGAGGTGGGAGACAAAAGAAGCAGACAAGTGAGTAAGGTGGTAAGGGCGCAAAAGTGCACGCAATGTAAGGTAATGCACACTGGGGGCACATGGGAACCAGGTGAGACAGGTACGTTCCTACCGTACGCCCCCCCCCCCCACCAGGTAACCTACATGGCCCCTCCCTTACCCCTTACTGTATCCACAAAACACAACACTACCCATAAACATCTACTTTACAAATCAACAAATGTCCCTACTGTCTTCCCCGTTCCTCCCATAAACCAAATTCGTCTTCTCTCCCTCCTAACCAATCAAATTTGCCATTTTCAACTCTCATCAAAATTTGCCATCTCCAACTCAACATCATAATTTGCCATTACCAATTCATCATCAGTCCCTCCTAGGGAGGGAGAGATGGAATCACCCCAATGTCTCATCCACATCGTGATGCGTCTCACAAATCCAACAGCAATTCTCATTTCCTGCACCAAAACAAAGAAAACACAGGTGTGGAGTCATCATCATCACCACAGGTAAGTGGCTGCGTATGGTGCGACAGGTTCATCAATCCTAACTATTTCCTAAATGACTTTAACAACTTTACATTACCCGGGGTCTTTCCCCGGCCAAACCATTGGCCCTCTTACACTATGGGTTCTAAAAACCAATTCCCATTGGCCAAACTGTGGTGCTTTTCAATTTGGGGTCTCACTCCCCCGATTCATCTCCCGGTGCCCTCGCACAATTTCTGGGCTGTGGCGTGTACCTCTCCCAGCGGGTCTACCCACCTGCACACCTCCACCACTGCAGTTGCCTCCGAGCTTACCTGCTCCTTACCCTAACCTAACTACCTGGGGAAGGCCCTCTGGCGCTCTCCCCACTCGGTGCTCTCTCTGGCACTGGGCTACCCGGGTCCATCCTCCGGATCCTCGGGCCCCATCCACAACTCTACCGGCTCCCAGAGCCCACCTGCGGCCTCACCTGGCCGACATCCTCACAGTGGTGGAGTGCCCAACCAACTACACACACTAACAGGCTACACGCCCAGCCATTTCCACAACACGAATGCACCCATCCACAATACCATTCTGCAACCGCACCACAAATGCCAATATCCAACCACAATTTACCTATACCCTCTACCTAACACTTACACTACCCGCCCCGGGTATTCGTGAAAGGGGTCCACTCTTCCCCCATCCACACCTTCGCACCATGCACACCACTCCGTACCACTTACTCCAACTCTCTCCACACACCTGTACTTGCACACCTGTGCTCTCACACCTGGTGCCACCTGCACCCTTCTCTCCCCAAGCGCATTCGCGCTGATCCACAACACTCATTACTCACACACTGTTCCACACACCTGTCCAGTTGCACACCTGTGCAATCACACCTGTTCAATTCTCACACACACGGAATCATCTCAGCTAACTACTCCCTTCTGAAACTTGCGCTTCCCAGTCGTCCCTTTAAACTATTGCGCTCCCTCGTCATTATCATCCATACTAATCTACCTGCGTCCCCACTACAGGTATCAGTCACTAACTAAACTTAACGTCACCTAATGTCATCTTCGCTAGATCCCTACAATATAACCTAACCCACCCGGGCTAGTTTTCACTGCCATACACCCCATAAGCTATTGCTCCTTTGCCCCCACATGGGAAGGGTGGCAGGGATGCCACCCTTACCCACCGGGCCCATCGCTCACTACCAATTTGGCACATCAAATTTCAACAAATCAAAAATTTGCCAATCACTACCCATCATCTGCCAATCACTACTGCCAATCCCTTGCCAATCATCAAATTTTGTTTTTCTCTAATTTTGGGTCCAAAACACTAACCTCATCACCCAGTCTACTCACTAATGCCTCTCGGTGCGCCAATTCACTTCTAAAGCTCGGCTTCGTTCAGCCAAGCCATGAATGCGGGTTGTTTTGTGCCAGCGGCTGGATACGTCCCGCATTCGGTGCAGGGAAGGAGGTTTACCCGGGCTGAGGTCCCACGCACCATCTCGGCACGGAGCCATCCCATGGCCCGATCTCGACCTGCCGGACTGCCTCAACAAAAAGTGGTCGCCATGACGACCCTTCCTATCGGGCTGCCCGCTCCGCCTAGTGGAGCACGGACGCGGCCGTTCAAAGCGAGGCCCAGCGTGGATCGCGTACGGCGGTCCTTTCGAACCCGCCGTGGCTCGGATCCCCGCTGGTTCTCGTGGCACGCGAAGCCCGGCACGCACCGAGGGCCTGATTCAGCTATAAGTCGCTCTAACCGCTAACCCGGTTACCGTCGATGCCTCACCTGCATGCTTACACGCATACGCTACCCCTTTCTTGCTCATACATCCAGCCGTTTCCCTGCTCTTGGTCATTGCACCTTCTCTTACACACCCAGGTACACTCATTCCACTCACAGACTTGGTCACACACCTGACCACCGAACACCTTGGCACACATTCGTCGCTCGCACACCTCACCAACACACCTCTTCGCGCCCCCTCCTCTGTCACCTCCTCTGTGACAATCACAGGTGTGCTCTCATTCGCACACCCAACCACGTGCCTCACCACCAATTCCAGCGTGCATTCCCACTCACGCTCTACCATTCCAGGTGTGCATCCTTTCATCCCAGGTGTACATCCTCGCTCACCTGTCACAACCAACTCACTCTCCTTGTCACTCTCACTACTCTCACCTCCATTCTTGACAACGCACTCACCCTTACTCTTGACAGCGCACTCTTTCCTCAGGCACCTGTCCGTTACACACCTTTTTCGCACACACTCTTGCGCACACTCTCCCGTCACACCCTCTGTAACACTTACCACACCACGCTTCCATGTGCTCCCTCGCACACGCGCTACGACCGACTCACTCTCGCCAGCACCCTCACTCCTTGGCACGCACTTTTTCCTCACACACCCCAGAGTCGGACTTTCTTGCACACCTCCTTTTTCGCACACCAGACCTGTCGCACACTTCACCAACGGCCTCTCACGAACACCCGGGTCCATCTCGACCCCCAAGCTTCTTAAATCCCCTGGCGCATCATACGCACGACCATATTGGTCACCACTTACACCGGGTCCTCTTCCTCTTCGCTTCTCCTCCATCACCTGCGAATCCCTCATCCGGTTAATGAGCACATCATCACGATCCAAACACAGACTTTGGACCAATTCTTTTATCTCCTCTTTTATCTCTTTCTTATCCCCTCTCCGTCGCTTCTTAATTTCGCTCACCCCTTCTTCCACTTCTTCTAATTTCTGCTTCACCTCTTTTATTCCCCGGTACGTCTCCTCAAGCTCGTCCTCCAAGGCTACCTTGACCGTTTCCATGTGCGTCCTCACCTGCCGGTCCTTCGTCTCCATTACCTCTATCACCTCGTCCAACCTCGTTGTCAATCCCTCACGTACCATCTGACATTCCCTCTTCGTCGCTATCAAGTCATCTTTTAGTTCTTTCTGTGTCGCTTTTAATCCTCCTAATACCGCAGTGTTCCTTTGAACCTGCTCCGTTACTTCTTTTTGTCCCTCCGTCAGCTGTTCCACCTCCTGCGTCAGGTCCTCTATGCCCCCTTGTAACTTTACAGTCCCCTTTCTCACCTCCTTCTCCATGTGCTCCTTACAGTGCCTCACCTCCTCGCGCACTCCTCCGACCTCCTCACTCACACCTCTTCTGATCTCCTCTCCCATCACTTGCATCTCCTGCCCAGATGCCACCCTCATCTGCTCCATTTCCTCCCTGTGAGCATCCAGTTTAGTTTCTACCCCCATTCTGACCCCCTCTATCTGCTGCCCCATTTGTTTAACTTCCCTTTCCGCTTGGTCCCTCATGTCCCTCAATTTGCCTTCCATGGTGTTTTCTAACCCCTCTAACCCTTTTTGCATCCCTGCCATTTGATTCTCTTGAGCGGCCATTCTGTTTTCTACCCCCGTTAACCCCTCCTGTATTTCCCCTAATCTATTGTCTAATTTCCCAAATTTCTTGTCTAATCCCTTAAAATTATTGTCTAACCCCTCACCGGTACCCCTCGCTTCGTCCCTCATTACCCCCAATTGCTCATTCTGAGCCTCCATCCGGTTCCCCATTTGTCCCATACTGCTTTTCAAACCTCTAATTTGGTCTCCCAATTGCTCACCCATTTGTTCCATAAGGGCCCTCATTTGCAACATAAAAAGGTTCGGATCCACCAGGGGCGCTGCCACGGTCGCGGGCGCGGTGACCAGCGAGGCGCCATTTTGCGCCCCCGCAACGTCGGGCGCAACGACGCTATTTTGTGCGTCTGCTACCCTCGCTGCTTCGCTCTCCTCGCGTCCCTCAATTTGGTCCTGGACCGACCCTGCCTCACTCTCCCCTACCGGACCCCAGCTGTCTTGATCCGCCATAGCGCGACTTTCAAAATTCGGGTTTTTATTTCCGTAAAACAAATCAAATTTCGCCGTTATAATTTCGAGCGCGGGAAACGCGCTCCGGATCGAATTCTACCTCCCCAACACCAATTGTTACCCTAGTGGTACAATTGGTGTTCCAAAATTTGGGCTAAATTAATTTAGTCCCAGGTCCGAATCCGACACTCCTGACACCAATTGTTACAGACGCGGTTGTGGATGTTGGTTTACCGAGCGGTTTGGTATGACCGCGCCTGCACGTTTACCCGATTATACTCGAACCTTGGCCGAGTCGCGCTACGCTAGATCAATGAAGGAAAAGGACACAACGGCTGGGATTAAAAGGACACGACACCAGGGATACGGTTCTCAAGACCTCCGGAGGAGGTTATATTATGGCGGAAGGTTAGATTACAGGAATGAGAGGGACAGCATAGGAAGATAGGCACTTAAACACGGTCTTATACTAGCCCCGACAGACGACAGATAAACAGGACAAAACTGACTCACACGGGAATTGATGGCAAGGAAAGCGGGTAGTCGATGGCTCAAGGTGCACTCTTGGCTCAAGGACAGAATCGACCCGGTCCGGTCCAGAGATGCGGGAGGTCTCTCTCAGCGCTCGAGGTCGCGACTTGTCTCTTCTTCAAGCTCGGGGCGCATCTGACGTCACGTCCGGTAAGTGGCTGCGTATATCCGGCGGGGAGTGACACGCCCTCGGCTAGTTAGCTCCGCCCCAGATGGAATCGGTCCGCCCTTCTTATTGGGTGCGGGGGGGTTACCGGCTCCGCCCCTGACGAGGAGCTGACAGCCGGCCCCTTCGTGGTAACCCCGTGGAGCGCATGGGCAATGGCGGCTAACCACGCCGCAGTGAGGACGCACACTCCCCGCGCCGCGCCGCCCCCAATCTCCTCTGTTGTTGTAGTTGTAGTTGTTGTTGTTGTTGTAGTTGTTGTTGTTGTTGTTGTTGTAGTTGTTGTTTCATGGGGAAGATGGGAGGAGGTAAGGGGAGGTCCTAAACTCACTACTGGTGCCATACAATCACATTCTGGTGCAACGAAGAGTCAGAATTAATGGAAACGAGTCCTTAACTGACATAGACTAAGAATAACTAGCAAGATGTCCGAAAGTTGTCTACGTGAGATGCGGTGGACCTGGGCACGACATTTAATGGGGGAAAAAGGGGAAGGTCGGTTCTACAGAGTGTTATTTACAGGCAATGGGACTAGGGAATGGGGGATTGGGGATAGTTGGGGAGTATTGGGGAAATAGGGGAGTATTTACAAGCGGATATTGAGGCCAAGTCCCATATCCGCAACAATATACATATATATATATATATATAATTTAATAAACAGGAAGTAAATTCCTGCATGGGGCTAGTGTGAAAAAATTCTGACTCAACCCGGGACCTGAACCCATGGACCTCATCACTTACGCGGTGACAGCCCACTGAGCTATTGAGTCTTCGGGATATCCTCAGAGATTTCCCACACTAACACTGCGAGCTTTATAATGGCCGATGTCTTACGTGCCTGCTCGGCAGATCCCGGATGTGAATGTATGTATGTGTATGTATCTGTATGTAAATGTATCTGAATATACATAAATTTTTTTAATATTTTTTTAGTTTGATGCTCCAGACTCATTACAGAGCATTGGTCCTGCCAAGTTGCTTGGTAAGGGTTGCACCAGGTGGTTTTCCATTGTATTCTCAGCATTGTTTGTCTGTTTTCCATTATTTTAAATGCTGAGCGTCAAACAAGGAAGCAGTACATACCATTTTTAATGTCTTTGGTATGGCTCAGACATAGTTTGAAAAACCGACATCCCAGACTCAGAGCGGACACACTTACAATTAAGCCACCATGTGTGTTGTACACAAACACACACACACACAGACACACACACACACACACACACACACACACACACACACACACACACACACACACACACACACACACACACACACACACACACACACACACTGGTGGCATGATTGATACAACAAAGGTTTAAGAAAATAAAAAACAGAGCAAGCAAATCCACATAAGACAAAATAGTTATCGATGCTCAAGTTGGTCTTTATCGAATGGAAAACAACACTGCTAACATAAAGTTGTCCGTAACCCTGTCTTTCCCTATCTCTGCCTCACTCAACCCACAAACTTTCACCACCTTCTCTACGATACTCCTCAATGTTGTTGCTGCAAATTCTTCATTTCATCTTCCATTTGCTCTCATGCTGCTTTCATGGTTTAAATACTGCTCAGTTATTCTGTTGCTAGGTTTTACCTCATTATGATATGAATAAATTTTTTCACTTAGGGTAGCTCTTTTGTGCACATCATTTTCTTGTTGCTGTCACACATTGTTGGGTTTCACTCAAGTTCCCTTTGTTATTTGAAATGTCTACTTTTCACCGTTTATTGACTTGGGGATTAATAAAAGCTAAGCCAACCAGGTGTCAAATGCAAATGAGAATATTGAACTTGACCCCACATTATGAACAACTACAATCCAAGAAAAACATTTCAAAATGTCATGTCAATCAAGTCACCAGCTAGGTGTTCCCATCTCAGCACTTATCCATAAGATATCAGGTTCAAATCCCATATATTGTACTTCTTTTGATTTATCCATTATCCAATAATGTCCTTTCATTCATATGTAAGTTCAATGATGTCTCTTGAATGTCTCTTGAAGATAGCAATTTGATGGAGTCACTGTGGTGGTGTCTTCCTATTTGCCTCTTCTCTAATCTGACCTTGTGCCGTTCCATCCGACCATTTCCAGCAAACAAACCTCATTCCCTACCTGGCACAACATTGTGCTCGCAGTGAGGCAGACATTCAATTCAGTCCATCTCAAATACCCAATATAATTCAGCAAAGACTTTAAAAAGATTAACCACCCAAACCGCCTCTATGGTGCCTCAGTTTGGCGACAAAAACTCGGGCCTCACTTCACAAACAATGCAGAAGTGCACATATCGCTGCGCTTCTCTTCAAAAAATATCTTTATATTCACATCCATCGTAAATAAGAGGCCATTTTCTTGGCAGATCAAGCGTTATCGTCCACTGGAATGACTGTAAACCTGTTATTAAGGGTGGAGTATGTGAAGAAGCAAAATGGCTAAATGGCTCAAAATAAGCTATTTCGTCACATGCTAATAAGTTACAATTGAAACAAGCTCGAGCCAAGGCATTTATTCAGTCCAATTTGAAGAGAGGAGGCTCTGGAGGATGAGACCGCTGGAAAAAAAAAACGAGGGCATTTTTATTCCATTAGTAGCTCATCCAAAGTTCTAACGCTGCAAATGGCAAACTTTTCCCTATTGCTCCAAATAATGACAAAACAATGAAAAAATTGCGGGCAAAGCAATCGAAGAAGCAATTCTGGAAGATAATTCTCCGATCTAGTATTCACATCAGTATGCTGCCTGGACAAAAGCAACAGGGAAGGGGGGAGCATCGGCCCCATTCAGAAGTAGGGCCCTGAACCTTTCCCTTGCTCCATGGGTCAGCGGTCAGGGCGGGCGGCCTGAATGCGACAAAGGCCCCAAGCTCCTGCGGTGGTACTGAAGGGGCATGGGTCAAAGAAAGGGTTTGAGAAAGGGTTTGGTGAAGGTCGCTGTCTGAAGGGGCTGGACGAGAGGGCCGTCTGGAATGTTCCCGCCAAGAAACATGCTTCATCAGCAGCCAAGAATGAAGGCAAGGGTAAGTGTAATTAGCAAGTTAATGCAATTCATTTCTGTAATTCAGTGCGTGTCAAAGGGCAGGTACACGGATAAAAGACTGCATATTAAACCCACTTAACTTCCACTCATTCTGCACTAAAATCAACTTTGCTCCGATTGTGCACAATGCTATTCCTTTGAGGGTCTGCAGGTGTCGGACTGCTTCAAAGTCACGTCTATTCGCAAGGCATTGTCCCTGGACAACACACACCGCGATACAACATGCCTGGATACTCCAGTCTTGACTCATTCGACATTTCCAATGTTGCATATGTGTGAGTCTCTCAAGTTTCCATGATTAAAACCTCCTTGGACAGGGGAGGCAGAGGAGAGGAGTGCGGTTTCTGTAGTTGCTACTTTAAAGAGAAAAAAAGAAGTCTCTCTATATCTAATGAGTGGAAGTTTGAACAGGGTGCCGCCATAGAAAAGGTCTCGCAGCTTCATAGTTTGTAAGGCTGCGCCACCGATTGTAGCTCCCCGGTACATTACAAAAAGAATTGTGTTGGGATTCTAAAACTAGCAGGTCATACAAAGGATCTCTTCCGATACTTGTACGCAGGAGACGTGCGCAAGTCCAATGTTCTCCTTGCACATCACAAAAAAATAAGTTTTCGGAGCAGAAGGTCAAGGCGACAAAGTGTCGGGGATTAAAATGGACATAATACCAGGGTGGGTGAATGGCAAAGTCCAAAATAGGTTGCTAGCAAGATCGGACAACTTTTGCACAGAGAAATCCTCCTCAACTAAACCGCTGTGTAGGAAAGAAGACAATTTCCTGCCATTATACTGCAATTATTGTGGATTATCCAAATCAACAAATGATTGTCTTACCGGCAAAAAATGTCACCAAGGGACTCTCTTCTTGAAACAACCTGGCAGAGAATGAGGAAGCCATTGTATGCTTTGGCTGCTTGTCCGACAGCCAAATTTGTGTGAGATTAAGCACAGGTGATAATGCGATCCACAGGTAAGGCGGGTTTGGAAAATAGTCACATAAAGAAAGGTTTAAATTCATGGCATATTAATTTTGATACTCATTTCCCTTTTAAGGATGGGGTTCTCGATTAGACGGGTTACATTATAAAATCCCACCAAACCTAAACCTTTTCAGGTATACCAGCCATGGTAGCAGTATCAGGTAACTCAAGTCCATGGTAGCAATACCACGATATTAAAAAAAAATAAAAGGAAGCGATATTTACTTTTGCACTGGTACAAAGCTAAAACTGGGACGTTCAATAAAGAATATATTGGGTTGTTGTTTGCACCTTGTGCTTAAAGAAAAGAAGAGAGTCAAATGAGTTCAACAACTTATTGATTTATTTTAAAAAATTTGATTGGATAAACTTACCATGGATTATATGAAGATAATTTTAGGCTTAGGAGCAAAGTGCAGGCTGTCCACGAAGTCTTGTACCAGTTCTAAAATTTCAATTCAACCAAACCAAAAGAGTTACAATGATGCGGTTTTTTGCATTTTGTCACAGAATTCATAAAGTTTGTTGTGTTCTTCAGTGCACTTCAACATGTGCACCTTTAGTGGCATGTATCACATCCAAGCGACAATCCATTTCAATCCACGTGTTAGACAATATATCCCTCGTCACACTGCTGATGTTGCAATTGGTTATCCTTATACAAAGTGTTTCAATGTCATCAACAGAGATTTGGCAAACAATCCTTGACATATCCCTCCAAGAAGTCTAATGGCGTCACATTGGGAGACTGTGGAGGCCAGGGGAATATCTCACCACGTCCAATTCATCTACCGGGGAAGTTCTCGGTTCTAAAGGTTGCGCTATCTGCACTTTATATGCCCGAAGATGCAATCTCTTGTGTACAACTTTGTTCTTTATATTATAATTTTCCCATAGCTTTGGAATAATTTGAAGCAACTTTTACTGATCATTTGTTTTCTCTCCAAGGAGCATTTCCGTCTTTCAGGGTGTGACAGACAGACAGAATTAGCCTATTATATATGCTGTATCGAGTATTGTCACATACCAAAATCAACATATTTCTTAACAGCAAAGATTGGGAGTGTTTGAGGCAGACCAGCCATGCAGCACACCACCTTTTGCCTATAAACGCCCAGGTACAATTTTCTCGTCTGATTGAAAAAGATGATTATTTTTCCATAGGTTTGGATTAACTTGAACCAACTTTCACTGTACAATTTTTTCTCTCCGAGGAGCATTTCCGTGATTCAGGATGGGACAGACAGATCAGACAGACAGGCAGAGACAGCATTAGCCTGTTACATATAGAGATCTTTTGATAAGGGGAGGCAATCATGTGCTCATACATTCGTCAAATTCTAACTCCAATCCTTAATGTATGGGGGCACTGCGTCAACAGCATAGTCTCACAATGATGAACCTGCGAGGCACCTTTTTATAATTGATCCTGCTCAATAGTTAGAGATTAGAATTAGCTCACTAATTGTTCCTTCCCTTGCTCACGTGAGGAAAGTTACACATTGTTAATATTATTTTATTGCAGAGCAACGAGTTTCCAAAGGGAAGGAACAATTAGTTGTATATTGAACACAAATCAACGTCAACCACAATCACGAGCTGAAGTAATACATTGGAAAACACGGAAATACCACAATGTACCCGGAGAAATACCTTGGCGATCACATTGGGGATTCGGCACACGGATGTTGAAATCGGCTCGGAAGGCGCGTTGGTAAAAACCAAAAACCAACTTCATTACCTCCACCACCAAAGGTGGATGGAGGTTATGTTTTCACCCCTGCCTGTCTGTTTTTCCGTTTGTTTGTCAGTTTGTTTGTTGTTACGTGCTCCTCCCCGATCCCTGGTGTACCTCCGAGCCCCGAGAGGAGTCACGGCAGAAAAATGTGTTATTCTGTGTCAAAAATCAATGGTGAAACCACACCAATTGTTACTAACAAACAAATATTGTATTAAACATCACACAAGAATAACAGTACAACAATGATAGCAATCAAAAGTACAATCAACATATATCTTATGATGGTACCATCAGCTAATATCAGGTAACTCACTGTGCTCCAAGTGAGTGAAAAAAGAACATTCCCCAATGTCACTATATTCCCTTCTTCGAGCTCAAGTTGATCCCCTCCAGCGATCGTCAGAAAGAAGTCGAATCCAAACCCGAATCCCGTTCAGATGACAGGCCCAGTCACGCCACCAAAACTGCACAAAGGCGTACGCGGCCAAAGCGGCAGAAAAGGGTCACGCGGCCAACAGCTGCGAAAAGGCGCACTCAAGGCGACTGGGAAATTCACCGCCTCGGGTATGAATGTTTTACCGCTCCAAATCGGCGAACCTCAGGTTTGTCTTCAAAATTTGCGTTGCACAAACACATCCCAGATAGACGTCTGAATGGGGAAAATGGATGACGCCAAAGACTTTTCGCGATGAGCAAAGCGTGCGAGTCAAAATGACCGACGGCTCGTACTTGAGACGTAATGACACAACGATGATTCCTCGGAATCCAACGCCAAAACTGACACGCAGGTTGATCAGTCACAGCGATAACAACCCTATCGCAGGAATCCCTTTCCAGGAAACCCAAAGTTCACTCATGACTCTTGCTCGACAACGTTCGCTTAGGACAAAGAAACGACTCGCTTCTTCACCGACTTCACTCACTCCGCCTCCTTTTTCCTGGTCTTCTTCCGGTTTGTCATCCGGTTCCCGATCCGGTTTCCTGTTTCTTTTAACATTAACTTTTAACTTTTGAAACTAGAAATATCTATTCCCTTTAAATGTCAACAATAATAATACATGGAATCGGAAATATTTACAGTGGATGCAAACCACCACAACGGAAGTGACAAATCCGTAACATTGTGAACACAATATCTCGAAAAGCTGTGGACGGAATCGGACGAAATTTGCCAGAGATGTAGCGTATGTGACAAGGCCGAAAGGATTAGATTTTGGTGAAGACCCGGATCCGGCTACTCGAATTTTTAAAGCGATTCTTCAACATTGGGCCAAAAACAATATATAGCTGGATATCTCAAAAAGTTATGGATGGATTTGAACGAAACTTGGTGGACCGGTGTGTGTGTGACAAGGACGAATCGATTCAATTTTGGTGAAGATCCGGATCCGGCTAGTATAATTTTTTAAGTGATTCTTCACCATTGGGAGATAGGGCCAAAAACAATATATAGCAGGATATGTCTAAAAGTTGTGGACGGATGATTTTGATTAAATGCGATTCTGTTATTGTGATATTCTGGTCTACTCTGGGATACAAAACGTAAACTGTTCACCTGGTGGAGGTATGCTCTCTACTGAGTGCCGTTCTAGTTTAATATGCCTTTCAACGTTCTATTATTCTATAATAGTTTTTATATAAAATGTATTTTTAATACGCTACTTACCGTACTTAAAACCGTTTTTATATGACTTTACATTAGTGACAAAAAGCAAGTTGAAATGAAAAGGTCAGTGGGAGAAATTATACACGCTGCCCAGATTACGGCAAATTAATGATCGAATGTGACGAATGTCAAGAGTGGTACTCTTATGCGCGATCGATCAATGCCTGCGCGAACGATGGATCCATTGATAGCGCAGCACGATCGGGCGATAGCGCAAATCCATCGATGGCGCACAACATATTGATATCGTACACCGACCGTCATTAGTTGTCATGCGATCCATCAGGAAATGCCACACCAGCACAAGGATTACAGAGGTGTAGGCAGCGATATCATTGCTGTGTGTTGAATATATCGTGAATACAATGACTCCTAGGAAGGAAATATCACATGACAAGTTTACATAGAAATCAGAGTTTTTGTGGGTGACAGCTCATTCATGCGAGAGTTTGCAGCCTCGACTTCATGTTTCATCAGGACTTCATGTTTCATGTGTGCAAGACTTCGAGGGGGATCAGTGAAACTGTTACTTTTGACAATACAAGAGGTCGAGGAAATCCCAAATTCTCCAAAAATTATGTTAAGTACCTTCGAGTAAGTTCTCCACATGATAGTTGACGATCCGGTAGAGATATTAGGAATGGCTGAGATGAAAAAACTTTTTTCAAGAACAATAAGATACTGATTAGAGCAAAGTAGACTCAATGGGTGTGCAGCTGCCCGTAAACATTTTTCTGAGGAGAGACAACCAAACAAAAAAGCTAAAATGGGCAGCAGAAATAATCAAATGTGGAACAGGTGAGTCCAAGTTACAACTGCTTGGCAATAATACAACAGATAAAGTGAAGCATGGGGGGTGGACCAACACAAGTGAGGCGCTGCATCTCAGCCAGGGATGTTTGAGATGTTAATATAATTAAATGTACACCAACTCTCAACAGGTACAGGCAGATTATGTTATATCATATGCCATTCTAAGAAGAACACGAATTAGGTGAGAAGTCTGATTGGGAGAAGATTCGTTTTCAAACACGACAATTTTTTAATATACACAGGATCTAAACCTTGTCGTGGAGATGACACACAACACATCTCACACACATGGGCATACAGATGACACACGAGACACAACACTGACACTGAGCGTGGGGGAAGTGGCGTCACTTCCCAGGGCATTCTGGGTACCAGCGACGTCACAACAATGGCACCGCCTTTCTCACTGCACTCAGCGGGGTATTTCTTAAGGAGGAATTTCCTCCTCTCCATGGATACCGACCTATGGGGATTGTCCATGCTCTTAACCTTTTAAATGCTGAACGTCTAGCAAGAAATGTGTTTGGTATGACTCGGCCGGGGTTTGAACTACAGACCTCCCAGACTTGGAGTGGATGTCATTCCACCACTGAAGTCGGATGACCCGACACAATGTGGTGGAAAACGACTGGAGCACTAAGAGGCTGATGAAACATGCACAAAGATGCCTTGGCCTGCACACAGTACTGATGTGAACATCATTGAGGCTACATCGGGTTCTATGGATACTGAGAAAGTCAAACAGCCAAGCCACCTATATTGAATTACTAGAAGATAACCCGGTTCTACCGGGCTGTTGTAAGGGAATTAGTTTCCAAAAGGAATTGGTTTTGCCAGGCATGCCCATGATGTACTCACAAACCTTCCTTCATTTTTTGCATGGACGGACGCACGCACGCAGACACACCGAGCCGAGCTCCTTTTATATTATCGATGTTAAGTGCTACTCTATTCCTTTTATATCAGCCATGCATTGCTAAACTGTATGGGAACATAAAAAGAAGGTGCAAACAAGTGGTCTCCACAACAATTAAAGGGCAGCAACGAATGCACTGTAAAACATTCATTTTGTTTAATATCTGTAATAATTAATGCATTGTGTACATCTCACTTGCAATTACTTATTATTTGTGCATATCCTGTGTTTCCATAATTACTGGAGTGAATATGTATATATCGATGTTTTAAAAAATACTTGCAAGGAGTTTTCAACAAGTTTTTTTTTTTGTTTTTTTTGTATACTGAATCGAGGGTCGTGAAAGAGCTAACATTTATTTCACAAACAAATCAACCAGACAAACAAAATATACAAAAAGAGGAGTGGAAGACAAGATGGGGAGAGAAGGGGAAGCACACAACCACAACATTTGAGAGCAGGGAGAAGTATGGGAGGGAGAGGGCTTGGGGGCAGGAGGCGTGGGAACGGGGGGGGGGGGGGGGGGGTGGGAGAAGTATAAAACACAAGGGGACCGAAATTAGCGGGGGTAGAAAAGATCAAGGTTTTGGATGGGGGAGGATAAGAGATGGTGGTGGCAAGCTGTTTTAAAGACCTGGAGGGTGGAGTGGGATTGAAGAGAGTGAGGGAGTTTGTTCCAGAGGCGGGAGAAAAGAGGAATGAAGGAGTGAAGGTGAGCAGAAAGTCTTGATTTTGGCAGTTTAACCATAAGAGGGTTGCAGGCAGATCTTGTGCGACCTGTAGGAATATTTGGGGGACAGAGCCCAGAGAGGGCTGGGGGGGCAAGGCCAGAGAGGAGTCGGTAGAAGACGGAAAGACCACCAACCTGCCTGCGGTGAGTGAGTGAAAGGCCCTTGGAGTTAGCTTCCTCGCGGGAGATTCCAATGATTCTGAACGCTTTGGTTTCAACAGCGTGAAGACGGGCTGGGTGTGAGGCAGGAGCACCAGACCAGAGGGGAGAGCAGTATCCCATAGAGCTGCGGATGAAAGCCTTGTATGTGGTGAGGAGCTCAGGTGTGCCAAGGAAGGACTTCGCACGACGGAGGATGCCCATTCGGCGACTGGCTTTGGAGGCCAGATTTGAAATGTGGTTTTCCCAGGAAAGATCATGGCAAATAGTGAGACCCAAAAGCTTGAGTGACAGAACTTCTTGGAGAGGATTATTCAGAAAGTGGATGGGAGGGTTTTCCAGTCGGTCTTTTCGGAGAGACATCGTAAGAGTGTGAGATTTATCAGGATTGAAAGACATGTTCCATTTGTTTGCCCAGTCTGTGATTTTGTCCAGGTCTGCAGAGAGTGAGGAGGCTGCAGACTGCCGATCTGAGGGATGAGGAATGGAGCGACAGAGAGTAGAGTCGTCAGCAAAGAGATAGAGAGGATTTTCAAGAGAGTCAGAGAGATCATTGATGAAGACCAGAAAAAGCACAGGGCCCAGAACACTACCTTGGGGAACTCCAGCCTGAACAGGTAGAGGAGATGAGAGAAACCCATTCAGGGCCACACGTTGACTACGACCAGAGAGGAAGTCCGCCAGCCATGCGTGGAAATTTCCATGGATACCAAAGGAGGAGAGTTTGGTGAGCAGAGCAGGGTGCCAGACCGTATCGAAGGCACGTGAAATGTCAAGGGAGACGGCTCTAATTTCCTGTTTGGCGTTGAGGACCTCCATCCATAGTTGAGAAAGCAGAAGCAGCATGTCCAGAGTAGAGTGACCAGGTCTGAAACCAAATTGATGATCAGAGATCAAGCTTCTTGAGATCAAGAGATCAAGAGATCAAGTTCTGACAGTACATTCACACCTGCGTTGTGCTGTTGATCTTCAGTGATCATTAATTTTAAATAACTGGCAGCGGTACCCGCCCTATGGGCGGGGCTCCAATTGGGAAGCCCAAATGAAAAGGCAAAATATCAGTAATTGAAGGTTTTTTTATATATGAAACGATTCATATAAACATCCGTTGAATCATATCACACGCAAGTCATCAAAATCAAAACAGTATCTTTAGAATTTCAATAAAAGCCACATCACTGTTCATATCGGTGAATATTATTCCATCGTGTTTCATATCGTGATCGATACACTATGATCGTGTTGTTTTTTGTTTTTTTTGCATACAAGATCGAGGCTCGTGAGAGAGCTAACATTAATCGCAAAAAAAGTCAAACCGACACATAAAACGCAAAAAATAAGGGGAGCGGTAGACAAGATGGGGAGAGAGGGGGAAGGACACACACACAACATTTGAGAGCAGGGACATCGGGAGAAATGTGGGAGGGGGAGGGCTTGGGGTGAGGTGGGAGAGGTATAAAACATATGAACACTGCAAGGACTTCCAGAAAAGAAGTTGGAATTTCAAAAAAAAAAAAAGTGTATCTGGGGTGAATTAGCGGGGGTAGAAAAGATCAAGGTTTTGGATGGGGGAAGATAAGAGATGGTGGTGAACAGCTGTTTTAAAGACCTGGAGGGAGGAGTGGGATTGAAGGGAGTGGGGCAGTTTGTTCCAGAGGCGGGAGAAAAGGGGAATGAAAGAGTGAAGGTGAGCAGAGAGCCTAGATTTTGGCAGTTTAACCATAAGAGGGTTGCAGGCAGATCTTGTGCGACCTGAAGGAAATTGGGGGGGACAGAGCACAGAGAGAGCTGGGGGAGCAAGGCCGGAGAGGAGTCGGTAGAAGACAGAAAGACCACCAACCTTCCTGCAGTGAGTGAGTGAAAGGCCCTCGGAGTTAACTTCATCGCAGAAGATTCCAATGATTCTGAAAGCTTTGGTTTCAACAGCGTGAAGCCGAGCTAGGTGTGAGGCAGGAGCACCAGCCAAGAGGGGGGAACAGTATTACATTGAGCTGCGGATGAAAGCCTTGTATGTGGTGAGGAGCTCAGGTGTGCCGAGAAAGGACTTCGCACGACAGAGGATGCCCAGTCGGCGACTGGCTTTGGAGGCCATCTTGGAAATGTGGTTTTCCCAAGAAAGATCATGGCAGATAGTGAGACCCAAAAGCTTGAGTGACAGAACGTATTGGAGAGGATTGTTGAGAAAGTAGATGGGAGGGTTTTCGAGTCGGTCCTTTCGGAGAGACATTGTAAGAGTGTGAGATTTGTCAGGATTGAAAGACATGTTCCACTTGTTTGACCAGTCTGTGATTTTGTCCAGGTCTGCGGAGAGTGAGGAGTCTGCAGACTGCCGATCTGAGGGATGAGGAATGGAGCGGCAGATAGTGGAGTCATCAGCAAAGAGATAGAGAGGATTTTCCAGAGAGTCGGAGAGATCATTGATGAAGACCAGAAATAGCACAGGGCCCAGAACACTACCTTGGGGAACTCCAGCCAGAACAGGAAGGGGAGATGAGAGAAATCCATTTAGGGCCACACGTTGCCTACGACCAGAGAGGACGTCCGCAAGCCATGAGTGGAGATTTCCATGGATACCATCGGAGGAGAGTTTGGTGAGCAGAGCTGGGTGCCAGACCGTATCGAAGGCACGTGATATGTCAAGTGAGATGATCAAGTGATGATCAAGTGATGTCAAGTGATGATCGTGATTGTGTATCGTGATCGATAATAGTGTTCACAATCGCTATGTCGTATGTACTCCCGATACGTGTATCAAATTCCCGATACGTGTAACTGTACCAAATCAACAGTTAAAAGGATTTTGAGCCGATAGCTGTTACGGCTTTGGCAAGATCGATGGAGACAGCGATCTGTTCGCGTATTCACCGCCCAAATAGCTTTGTGGAATTCTCTCATGTAGAGGTTAAACGTTATGGCTGTTACGGCCTTGGCACGATCGATGAAGACAGCGTTTATTATACTTTTAATGACGGACACTGTCTCAAGCCCCAGTCCCCATCACGGATGGGGCTCAGCGGTTTACACGAGCCTGACGGCGAAGGGCAAGGTACATGCTGGCCCGTCCAGTGTAGCGCGCGTGCGGCCCCGGACATCGAAGGGCATTAAACGTTCATTAAACATTAAACGTTCATTAAAGGATTACGAAACGAAAAACATTACGAAATTACGTTCACACCGTCACGTCAAACACTACCGTGAACACATACATCGTCAACAATGACAACGTCACTTCTACAATGAACGTTATGCGAACGTGAATGTTATGCGGGAGTCCAAACCTGAGAATGCTGGAGACCAAAGCTGAAATTGGGAAAACTAAATAGCCTATTTTACTCCTGGAGATCCCAGGATTACCCACACAAAATATCGTTTCGATCGATTGAGCCGTTTTTGCGGTACCTTCGAACAGACGGACAGACTTTTGGTGAACTATAGTTAAGTTTTGTCTCGGCCACAGCGAAGGTAAATCAATTCACCAATCAATACCTCAGTATTGCAACTTGACATCATGATGGGCACGTCCTTTGCTTTTTGCGTATAAATTTACTCCTTTTACCAGTGTAATAATATCTGGAGAATATGAATGAATGAATGATCGTTTTAAGGCCATTTTCCCCGCTAGAGCGGGGGTTAGCCTTGCGGGCCCCATGACAATCATGGTTCCCTGTTTGAGGCAATGTTTTTATGGCCGGATGCCCTTCCTGACGCCATGACGATCTGGAGAAATGGTGGATAAACTGAAAGAATGCATTTTAAATAATATAAGTTAATTATTATTGTAGTTATTGTTACATTGTGCTGTGTCGAGGTTTAATCTTCCAAAGCTTAGCTCAGGGTGTCGTGACAGTCGAGACAGAGTGCAGAAATGCTCCACGCATGTCAGAGTGATTCATGATGTAAGCATGTAGCTGCCTGTTCTGCATTTTGTCATGATGCACCCCAACCTCTGCTACACTATATTGCTCCCAAGAAAAGACACGAATACATTTATTCAAAGAATCAGGGAATCACGCTTCGCATTGTGTTGTTCTGACTGCTCAATGAGGATTTTGTTTCTTACAAAAACTGATTTATCGAAAAAGAAATTTCAATTTGTTTCAAAAAATGACTTCTGCTTACACTGCATTACACAGGTTAACAGGTAGTACAATAAGTGAACAACATCAAAGTGTACTGTTAGAAAGATGTACTATTTCATGTATGCTTGAAGAAGTGCATATCACAGATGCAATGCAGGCCTCCTCGGGGAGAACATGACAGATGTCGAAGCTTGGCTTTCAAGAAGGAAACGGTGGCTAGACACTTTAGACTCCGCCGCATACCTACTCGGTGGCACACAGACTGTACGTGGCCTTATGGCTTCAGATGATAATTAAAGCCATAACTACTCCGGTCAAACTTAATATTGTTCCAGTGAGTAAAGAGTAAAAGGTCACATTAGCTCCATAACAATATCATTAATACCATGCCCGAGGTAGCTTTCATGGGGATGTAATTGAAACTTCATTAAACTAAATAGAGCTATATTAATATTATTGGTATTAATTCTTATTAGTATTAATCATTTATATTTTGGAGGGGGGTATAGTTACATTGAGAGCCTGGTGTTGGCTTGGCGATTAGGGTGCTGGTTTGGGATCCTAGGACCCTGAGTTTGAATCCCGGTCGATCGCTGAATTAACACTAGGGGGGTTGACTCAGCCTGTCATCCTTTCGAGGTCGGCTAATTGAGCACCAGTTCACTGGTAATTCCCCGTGTGTCGCAAGAGGCGACTAACAGGGTTGGCGGCAGGAAGGGTATCCGGCCATAAAACATTGCTTCAAAAAGGGGACGAAGGTGCCCTAAAAAGGCCAACCCCTGCTCTGTGGGGAAAAATGGCCTCTAAAGGTGGTTTTTTAAAATAGTGACATTGAGAAAAAAAACAGAAGAGGACGAAAACTGAAAGGAGATTGGAAGGAGAAAGAGGGTGAGCGGTAGGGAAAGAGGGGAAATGAACCCATACGTACACAGAAGAGAAAAACATTGACAGATTGCCAATTGTAAAAAAAAAAGTTTCAATCTCAGAAAAAAACTCAATGAACCACAAAATGTCAGAAACTTAAAGAAAAACAACAATGGCCTAATTTTGAAAGGAATGCCTCACTATGTATAATGTTGAGGCTTGAAGGCAAAATTGCAAATGGAGATTTGAAAACGTCGAGGCATACATGAGTGTGTTTGTAAGAAAGAGCGAGGAGCGTCACTTGGGGATTGGATAACAGATCCAACCGAATCGAATCAACGGACGGGGAAACGTTGCAAGTCCAAAAAAGCCAGAAAAACAAGATGTGACGATGATTGGAAAGGAAAGAAAACATTTAATTGTTGTCGACACCATAGTTAGGCCCACACAACGCGTCGTATTTCATAACGGGCACGGAAGCGTGTTGTGCTGTAACCAACGACAATTATGCATCGTTGACTTTGTTAGCAGCAGACGGTGGAATGGAAAATAACTGTGGAAAACCAAAGTAATGTTGTCATAAATGACATTTAATTTCACATTTTCAGCTTTTCTTTGCACACTTTACCACATTAGAACGCACGACGCCAGCTGGAAGGAAACCTTTTTTCAACCTCAAGTGTTGCCTTCGTTACAATGGAACACTCAAAGGAAAAAAATAGTAGTGAATTATACGAATGAGACTGTGTAGAGGTTCTCAGTATAGTATTTCGTGATGTGGGAGCCACTAGATACATGACTTGTAAAAGCACACATACAACAAGCTAGTAAAAGTGAGCCGCGCCCACGTATTCCCCTCGTGTCATGGATTTTCCAAATGAAAATGAACTTTTCCAGCTATCACACAGACCCTATCCAGCTATCACTTTATCCCTGGTGTTGGGCTAGCGGCTAGGGTGCCGGCTTAGGATCCAAGGATCCTGGGTTCGAATCCCGGTCGATCGCTGAATTAACGCCAGGGGGGTTGACTCAGCCTGTCATCCTTCCGAGGTCGGCTAATTGAGTACCAGTTCACTGGTAATTCCCTGTTTGTCGTTAAAGGCGGCAAAAAGGGTTGGCGTCAGGAAGGGCATCCGGCCGTAAAACATTGCTTCAAATAGGGGACCGAAAAACAACAACAACCACGGTTCCCGAAAAAGGCCAACCCCCGCTTTGCGGGGAAAACTGGCCTCTAAAGGTGGTTTTTTTTTTACACAGACCGAGTTGCCATTCACCTTCTGCAAGCGCATTGCCAAGTCCAGAGGTGCTTGAAAGAACGAGCTAGCCCTGTGTGCTCATGTTAGATAATGACACGCAAACGTAAAATCCCTCCACAATGCCGAGAGAGCTGTAGCTTCCATTGAAAAACGAAATAAACCTACGAGAAGGGAAAGTCATTTAGAGCTAGATCATTCACAAATCATTTAGAGCTCGGACACCTAGAATCACTCAAAGTTTTTGTTCATAGAATTGGCGTGCTTCAAAACATTGAACATGTTACTGTCCCAACATTTTCGTGCCTTTGCTTCCGCACCTTACCCCCTCCACTCAAAAAGTCGTGGTAATGGCCTCTTATAACCACGATTCGATGTATCATTTCCTAAAGCCATCGGTTCTGTCAAGGACAAACGGCACGCACCAGTGCATCGGCGGTGTGCAAAGAGCAAAATTACACCTTTTTAGAGCAACAAGCCAACCCCCGATGCCATGTGACCCAGCTCTCAGCTCCTGCGGAGACACATTCATGAATGCCATAGTAGAGGGCATGGCCCTTTTTGCCGAAAAGCCGCATGTGTCGGAATAGCATCTGCAATGGAGCAGAAAAATAGGGTTCATGTATGGATGCATGATCTAAGCTCCTACACTTATTATCACTACCCTAATTATCTCTCCAGTGCCCTTATTAACACGACTTTACATCATCAAATTTACAAATCCTATTTTGGATTGCACTTGTAAAGCCACATTACAGCCCCGAGCTAGTTATGACGAGAAGATCAGGTAGCTCCAACATTGGTCAAAAATGATCGAAAGAAGTATCTCCAGCTTATTAAACTATATACAACAAAACAATGTTTGTAAAACCCCCAAAAAAAACAATTAGCAAATGTCACTTGCACATAGTCCTCTCGTTATGAAAAAAAAATTGAAAATAAGAATACCAACTATGACCGACGTCGATTGTTGAGAAGCTTGCTACTGTTTGTAATACACTACATATACCATGGTATTTGACAGAGAAATTGGATATCAATGTTGAATAAATAATTAAATATCCATCATTAGACAATCGATAAATACAATAACTGATGATATATATATATATATATATATATATATATATATATATATATATATATATATATATATACATATATATATATATATATATATATATATACATATATATATATATATATATATATACATATATATATATATATATATATATATATATATACATACATACATACATACATACATACATATATATATATACATATACGTATATATATATATATATATATATAAATATATATATATAAAAATAAAATATATATATATATATATATAAATATATATATATAAAAATAAAATATATATATATATATATAGTTACGTTTATGGGGGGTAGGCAATGAAATACCTTAGGGCCAGGTAGGATTGTATAGGGTCGTGTGCTCCGAATGTCTCGACGAAGAAGAAGAACCTCCATGTACCTAAGTAAGAAATCTGTTAGACCGGATGTCGTGTAAGGTCGTATATTTGTCCCCATGGCAAGGGGTGTGGCTAGGTTAATTAGGTAGGGGTTAAGGGTAGATCCCCTGTATGTAAATGCATTTGTGATTTTTCGTTTGTTCCTTATGACACACACCACACCAGCCATGCACCCCGCACCTATACTAATAACACCATATAAAAGTAACCGGAACCAGGACATTCAAATGTCGCTGAGGCCACCAGCCGAGTCATCATTAGGGGCAGCGGGAGGGGCCATGAGGCCCCATGCCGAGGGGTGGTGATTTGTCCGGGGGAGGACTGCTGCGATGGCATTCGCTGATTGGAGCAGGTGCGGACGTCATCGGATGACGTTGGAGATCGGGGAAGAAAAAGACTGTGTCCAGGCATTTTCTTTCTCTTGGCTTTGGGGTTTGATGAAAGGCGGTCACAATTCGTGCTCTTGGCTCTGACTTTGTGGAGGTAATCGTGGACAGACGCATTCTTTCTTTTGGTCTGGGTGATTGGTGCGAGCGGACGGATCCTTGAGGCGGATCTAAACCTAAAGGATAAGTGAGTAGTCCATGACGTTTTGATCTGATTGCTGGTTTCAGATATTTTTTAAGGAGGTCACAGTATGATGCACTGGTGACTGTGGTCCCTCTGGGCATGTAATGCTCTACAAGTGGGCCTCGGCTATCCCACAAGAGCGCCAGCATCACTTTTCCAGCGGACAGCTGTGTGCGGAATTTCTTGGGCTTCGGCGAAGTTGAATGGCGCCACTCTTTGCATGCCCTCTTCATTTCTGGGTGAAAATAGTGCACACAGCTTTCATCCCGAGTCACGACATGCTGTAAGAAAGCGTCGCCTTCTGTTTCGTAACGTCGCAGAAGTTCTTCACATGCGTCCACTCGCCGTTCTTTCAGTTCGGGTGCGAGTTGTCTCGGCACCCACCTTGCAGACACTTTGCGAACCCCAGCACGTTGTGAATGATATGGTGTGCTGAACCATGGCTAATGCTCAATTCGGAGACCACCTCATCCAGCATAATGCAACGTTTTTCGATTAGCACACGCTCAACTCCTGCAACCATTTCTGGTGTGTCGGCTGTGTCAGGCCGGCCCAAGCGAGCAGCGTCTGCCACACTGAACACCCCACTTTTCAACTTCCTGTTCCAGTCGTACACCTGCTGCACCGATAAACATGCGTCACCATATTGCATCTTCATTCTGCGATGGATTTTACTGGGATTCACACCCACACTTCCCAAGAAACGAATGACAGAACATTGCTCCTCCCTGGTGCATGCTTCTAAAGGAGCCGCCATCTTGGAACTGCTCTACTGACGTCACACGCTCAATGTTGCCAGAATTTATGGATTTTTTTTTTTAGATTTCTCATTGGTCTTTTTATTTGGATTATTATTTGGAGTATGCTGTTGTGATTAACAAAAGTATTTCATACATGAAAAAAATTATTAAGTGCATTTCCAAGAATGTGTCGCAGCAATGAGGGTGGAAAGATCATGGTTTTGAATTGGGGACGATCTGAGATGGTGGTGAACAGCTGTCTCTTGAAGAAGACAAAGATTCCAATAACCTTGTAGGCCTTAGTTTTCACGTTATCAAGCTGAGCTGGATGTGAGGCAGGGCAGCCAGCCCAGAGGGGAGAGCAGTGCTCCATCAAGCTGCGGGTTAAAGCCTTGTAGGTGGATAGTAGTTCAGGTGTGCCAAGGAAGGACTTTGTACGATGGAGAATGCTAAGTCGGCGACTGCCTTTTGTAGGCCAACTTTGAAATGTGGTTTGCTCAAGAAAGATCATGGATCATAGAGTTTGAATGTGTGAACTTCCTCAAGAGGATTGTTAAGAAATGAAATACGAGGGTTTGCCAGATGGTCCTTTTGGAGAGAGAGAGACAGAGAGAGAGAGACAGAGACAGAGACAGAGAGAGACAGAGAGAGAGACAGACAGAGAGACAGAGAGACAGAGAGACAGAGAGACAGAGAGACAGAGAGACAGAGAGAGAGAGAGAGAGAGAGAGAGAGAGAGAGTGTGTGTGAGATTTATCAGGACTGAAAGACATATTCCAAGTGTTTTACCAGCTTGTTATTCTTTTTCAAGGTTTGAAGAGAGGGAAGACGATGCAGCATGCCTGTCTGAAGGATGAGGGATGTCACGTCAGAGGTTGGATTAATCAGGAAATGGAGAAAGAGGATTTTCCAGAGAGACAGAGTGATAATTGAGGAAGATCAGGAATAGGAGTGGACTGCAATAGAATGTGTATCGATTTATTTTACTGATTATTTTAAAATGTTCATGAAGATAAGATACGTTTTAATGTTCATAAAGATTGAATGGAGCATTGAGTTTAAGGAAGTGGAAAACCTTCAATGCAATATGATATTGGAAAGAGTGTATGTAAGAAGAAAAAGTTATTGTAATTGATATCAAATTCAGATTATATAACTTGATGCACACAAGCAAGCAGCACACAAGTGGGGAAAATATCATTGCATCATCGTATCTTTGGTGTTTCTTCATATTTCAAAGATTATTCTCAATGCTCTCAACTAATATCGTGATATATTTCTATAATGACTTCTTAGTTAAGATGAACGAGTTTGTACAATACAAATGACAACACAATTAAACTTTTAACTCATTTGATAAAAAAACAATAATTTTAGTTTCTATTGTTTAATAAGTCATTATTTTATAGAAATAAGAAATAAGAATTGAGGCATTTGCATATTGAATATAGACATTTAATAAAACATCCTCTAACTGATTAAGCTTCACAAGGAAGACTAATTTGTGAAATTATTACTTGGTCGAACTTCCTTTAACCTCAATCATAGCATGGCACCTCATGGGCAGGGGGTGAGATTGGAATTTCCTCCACCCATTTTTTTTTTTTTTTTTTTTTTTTTGTATACAAGATCGAGGCTCGTGAAAGAGCGAACATTAATCACACAGAAAGACAAACAGACACATAAAACATATAACATCGGGAGCGGTAGACAAGATGGGGAGAGAGGGGGAAGGACACAAACACAACATTTGAGAGCAGGGACCGAGAGACATGGAGACATCGAGAGATCTGAGAGAGGGCGAGGGCTTTGGGGGGGGGGGGCATGGGAAGGGGGCGATGGTAGAGGTATAAAACATATGGACACTGCCAGGACTTCCAGGAAAGAAGTTGGAATTTCAAACAAGGTGGATCTGGGGTGAATTAGCGGGGGTAGAAAAGATCAAGGTTTTGGATGGGGGAAGATAAGAGATGGTGGTGAACAGCTGTTTTAAAGACCTGGAGGGAGGAGTGGGATTGAAGGGAGTGTGGGAGTTTGTTCCAGAGGCGGGAGAAAAGAGGAATGAAGGAGTGAAGGTGAGCAGAGAGTCGAGATTTTGGCAGTTTAACCATCAGAGGCTTGCTGGCAGATCTTGTGCGACCTGTAGGAATATTTGGGGGACAGAGCACAGAGAGAGCTGGGGGAGCAAGGCCGGAGAGGAGTCGGTAGAAGACAGAAAGACCACCTACCTGCCTGCGGTGAGTGAGTGAAAGGCCCTCAGAGATAGCTTCATCGCGGGAGATTCCAATGATTCTGAAAGCTTTGGTTTCAACAGCGTGAAGCCGAGCTAGGTGTGAGGCAGGAGCACCAGCCCATAGGGGAGAACAGTATTCCATTGAGCTGCGGATGAAAGCCTTGTATGTGGTGAGGAGCTCAGGTGTGCCTAGGAAGGACTTCGCACGACGGAGGATGCCCAGTCGGCGACTGGCTTTGCAGGCCAGCTTGGAAATGTGGTTTTCCCAAGAAAGATCATGGCAGATAGTGAGACCCAAAAGCTTGAGCGACAGAACTTCTTGGAGAGGATTGTTGAGAAAGTAGATGGGAGGGTTGTCCAGTCGATCTTTTCGGAGAGACATAGTAAGAGTGTGAGATTTGTCAGGATTGAAAGACATGTTCCACTTGTTTGACCAGTCTGTGATTTTGTCCAGGTCTTCAGAGAGTGAGGAGGCTGCAGACTGCTGATCTGAGGGAAGAGGAATGGAGCGGCAGAGAGTGGAGTCATCAGCAAAGAGATAGAGAGGATTTTCCAGAGAGTCGGAGAGATCATTGATAAAGACCAGAAAAAGCACAGGGCCCAGCACACTGCCTTGGGGAACTCCAGCCTGAACAGGAAGGGGAGATGAGAGAAATCCAATCAGGGCCACACGTTGACTACGACCAGAGAGGAAGTCCGCAAGCCATGCATGGAGATTTCCATGGATACCATAGGAGTAGAGTTTGGTGAGCAGAGCTGGGTGCCAGACCGTATCGAAGGCACGTGATATGTCGAGGGAGACAGCTCTAATTTCCTGTTTGGCATTGAGGACCTCCATCCATTGTTGAGACAGGAGAAGCAGCATGTCCAGAGTAGAGTGACCTGGTCTGAATCCAAATTGATGATCAGAGATCAAGCCATTGGACAAGAGGAAAGATTTCATATCCGAAGCAATGATGGATTACATGACTTTGCTGATAATTGGGAGCAGGCTGATTGGTCTGTAGTTAAAAGGATCTGTTTTTGCACCTTTTTTGTGTAAAGCGGTAATGTTTGCTGATTTCCAGGATGCTGGCAGATGACCTTGAGCAAAAGATAGGGTGAAAAGAACAGAGAGAGGGTGAGATAGAGTGGCAGAGCAGGATTTTAGGACCTGTGGGCTGATGCCGTCTGGTCCAGTTGCAGAATCAGAGTCGAGGTTAGACAAAAACTCCTCCACCTTGTCAGGAGAGAAGGACACAGAGTCCAGGAGCAGTTGGGTTCGACTGGGAAAGGTGGGAACAGAGAGAGATGGGTTTGGGACTAAAGATTTTGAGGCAAACACAGAGTTGAGGCATTCGGCTTTGTCACGTGCGATGTCAACTGTGTGGCCATTTGAGGTAAGGGAGGGGATGGAGGGGGAACAAACACCAGAAACGGATTTGACCAGACGCCACCAGGATTTGGAGGAAGGAGACAGGTTTGAGAGATCGTTCTTGAGTGAGGAGAGATAGTGCTTCCTGGCACTCCTGAGGGTAGACACACACTTGTTCCGAGCTTGGTGGAAGGAACTGAGATTGCCTTCAGTTGGATTAGCCTTCCAAGAGGCAAAGGCAAGTTGATTCAGGGCAACTGCCTCACCACAACATTCGGTGTACCATGGACGGGAGGAAGGGTAAGACAACTGAAGACGAGATGGGATAAATCTGTGCATGAGAGAGATCAGTTTGCTTTGGAAGAATTCCCAGGAAGAATTGATGTCAGAGGCAGTGGAGATGGGAGACCAATCCAGACGATTGATGGCTGCTTGAAGCCCGTCCCAGTCGGCCTGAGTGAAATGCCAGACTCTTCGACGCTGAGGAGGCTCTCTGAGAATGGCCAGAGAGATGTCCACTTTGACAAGCACATGATCAGAAGAACCGATTGGAGCAGAAGAAGAGCAGCAGACACCCATACCTGCATCAAAGAGCTCTGAAGCTCAATCATGGATCTTGGAGTCAGTTCAGCCAATTCTTCTGAGTACATGTTCCAACAGTTCTCAATCAGGTTAAGATCAGGGATATTTCCAGGCCAAGAGAAGGCCGGCGTTGAGCAAGTAGTCTTGCACATAAACTGGGAGCATGTGCATCCATCTAGTAAAAGGTGTGTATTTATAATAGAAATATGGACATGATATACAATTTTGAAAACTTGTTGAATCTGATTAGTTTGGTCATGTGGCGAGAATCAGAATCATATTTAAAAATGCATTTGTTGATTCCTCCAAAATGATCCTTGATTCCAGGCTTTAACTGCATTTCCAATAACTGTATGTAGTTCTTAGCTTTACAATATCAGAAAAATAGGTGAGGGATACCATCACTGATAAGATTCAAAAACTTTGGATGAAAAGGTTAAATGAATTCCTTCACCATCTTGCCTTGGGCAGTATCGATTATGCAGTCAGAGTGGAGTTCTTCATCAGTATGTCGTCAAAGGAACAGCTACCTTACTGAGCCACAATACAATGGCTGAAACTATAGGTCTAACTTAAACTTGTGTGATAATATTATTAAGTCTCCACCCATTTCTGTCCAACTCTCAATCCTGCAGAGGCCACGTGAGTTGTATCGTCCTCATTCCGTAGGCCCAAAATGGCTTCAGATGCACAATATAATGAGGATCCATTTCCAAAAGGTGATTTCGGAAAGTATTGCTGCTGATAGCAAGGAAAAGCTTGCACTAAACCCTTGCTTGCTCTCTGCACAGTGGGACGCGCTCTCCGACCCGCCGGGAGGCGCCCTCCACTGGGAAGCGCTCTCCAACCTGCTGGAACTCGCTCTCTGACTTGCTGACCTGACGGGAGGTGCCCTCCAACCTGCTGGGATGTGCTCTCCAACCCGCTCAGGGTTGTCACGGTGCGGCTCAGGACTCAGGGTTGCCGAATTATCGGTGCAGAACTTATGGCATTTGCAGTCCAACCTGCTGGGACACTCTCTCTGACCTGCTGGGATATGCTCTCCGACCTGCTGGGATGTGCTCTCTGGCTCACTGGGAAGCTCTGAAGCTCTCTCTCTCTCTCTCTCTGGAAATTTTACCCTTGAGACCTGCCTGCTTGATCCTGCCTACTCCTTCTCAAGGCCCACTCTGCTACCATTCAATCTGGGGTTTTCACACCATGCGTGCTATTTCCCTTACTTACCCAGTTCAGTGTGCATGGCGATTGTGTGTGGCACCTTAGTAGGATGTTTAGTTTTCATGTACAATAAGTTAGTGTTCATGAATCATGTCGTCTATAGTGTCCTAGATTTTGTATCATGCATCTAACTATGCAATTATCTATTTAATTCTAAAGAGACATGGTGTACCTCGTGATTTCCGCCATTTTGCCACGCCAACATTTGGGTTTCAATTGCATTCTTGGAGGATTAAAATCACGATAATTCCGAGTTTGATAACCGTGCATGTATGGAAAATAGAACATGAAAATAGAACAACAGAACATGTATGGAAAATGAACAATGTCATCAGCTTGGGCATCGATCATTGCCAGGTCACCCAGATCTCCGGTGTGTCTGTTCCAGCCCAAATAGTAAATAAGCACTTTTGCGTGGGAGGCATCCTTGGCAAAGTATTAAAGAAAGTGAGGGCTAAGTCACCTTCAAGTCCTCACAGTGTTGACTATAAAGTGTACAAGATATGCCCATTCGTTTTACACTGGATTTTGTTGACACTCGTGGATCAACTGGGTTTAAAGGTTTGTGCCTAATTATCGGTGCAGAACTTATGGCATTTGCAGTCCAAAAAAACAGAAATGCAAAGGAAACCAGATCGTTTAGACAAATACAACGGCCCAAGATGTTTACCTCCACCACCAAAGGTGGACGGATGTTATGTTTTTACCTCTATCTGTCTGTTTGTCTGTCTGTGAAGAGGATATCTCAAAAAGTTGTGGACGGATTCGGACGAAATTTGGTGCAGAGGTTGGGTATGTGATAAGGACGAATTGATTAGATTCTGGTGAAGTTCCGGATCCGGATCCAATATTTTTAAAGTGCTTATTCACCATTGAGAGATAATCAGGCCAAACATATATAGCACGATACTCAAACAGTTGTGTACAAATTTGGACGAAACTTGGTGGACAGGGTGGATTGCGCGACAAGGAAGAATTGATACGGTTTTGTTGAAGATCTGGATCGGAGAATTTTTTTTCCTGATTCTTCACCATTGAGTGATAGGGCTAAAACCGATATATAGCACGATATCTCAAAAAGTTATGGACGGATTCCGACTTTGGTTAAGTGACAAGAACAATCCGATTTGATTTTCGTTCAGGTGCGGATCCAGATCTGGCCCATCAGTGAGATACAAAAGGTAAACTGTTCAGTCTGGTGGAGGTATGCACTCTACTGAGCTCTACCGAGCTTTCTACCGAGTGCCGTTCTAGTTCTAATTGCAATAGCAGATAGTCAGGTAACATGTTATAAAAAAAGAAGAAGAAGAATCGTCTTTAGAGGCCATTTTTCCCCGCAGAGCAGGGGTTGGCCTTTTTATGGGCAATGTTTTATGGCAATGTTTACCCTTCCTGCCACCAACATTGTTAGTCACCTCTTGCGACACAGGGAATTACCAGTGAACTGGTACTCAATTTGCCGACCTCGGAGGGATGACAGGCTGAGTCAACCCCCCTGGTGTTAATTCGGTGATGACCGGGATTCAAACCCAGGATCCTGGGATCCCAAGCCAGCACCCTAACCGCTAAGCCAACACCAGGCTCTCAGGTAAGATGTTATCTCACAACTAATTAATTGATCAATACATCTGTACAGGTGGCTAGCTTTCTAGAATTCTCAGTTTGCGTCGAGCACTCCGCTACCATATGGAAAAACGTTCAGCAGATAAGAAAGAGTAAACCATTTTCAGTTTTTTTTTTTTTTTTTCATACTGAATCGAGGCTCGTGAAAGAGCTAACATTTATTTCACAAACAAATCAACCAGACAAACAAAATATATAAAAAGGGAGCGGAAGACAAGATGGGGAGAGAAGGGGAAGCACACAAACACAACATTTGAGAGCAGGGAGATGTGTGGGAGGGCAAGGGCTTGGGGGGAGGAGGCGTGGGAAGGGGGGGGGGGGGGGGGATGCAGTGGATTGATGGATCTAGCTTTTGCAAATCATTCCGTCTCACAAAAGTTGATAGAAACAGCACAGGAATTCTACTGTGTTCCCAGTAATGTGTCGAACCTACAAAAGTTGTACATTGCTAGTATTTGTCATGCATTTTACAACTAACCCCCTCCCTCCCCCCCCGCCCCCATCCCACATGCTGGCAAAGCCTGGAAAAAGAAACTGTAATGGGATGTACAATCTCTTCAGTTTTGATTGACCTGGCAATAGAGATGTTCATTTGCCCAGAAACTGCTGTCAATAAAGGCACGACAAGGGAAATACCAGGAGAACACATGATATCACCCATGGGGGCTTTATAGACAATTGAATATAGACCCTGAATGAGGGACGGGACGATGACTTGGAGGTATGCACACTCGGTCTACCTGGGTTCGAATCCAAACCCCGACAACATCTAAACTGTAACCATGGTGTTTCGCAAAGGCGAAGCCGTCAAACAGATGTTCCATCAGATGTTTTCGCATGTGCCGTCCATCAGGTGGGCGTTAAGCCAGATGACCCGTCTGCTAGCATTGGGGGTGTTGGTGAATGTTAAATATCCCACGGTGTAAAGACAAAGAATAGGTGAGTTATTGCCGACACCCTGAACAAATAACAAATTCCTGCCATTATTGAGTTCTGCTAAGCAATAGCAAACCACCTTTGCCAAGGCAGTATGGTGCACTGATGATGAGGATGACGATGATGATCCATGATTGAGGTCAGAGGATGTAACTCCAATGGTGTTCATTAGATTAAGTACAATGGACATCGATGGTGCGTAACAAGGTTAAATGCTAAGAAAAGTAGACGAGGAGCTGCAAAAAGTAAAGCATAAAATTTCCTGCCTCCAGACTCAAGAGAGTAATCCAATTGCAATGGAGCAGAGCATGAAGAGTGTGGGAAGAATATAAGAAGTTTAATTTTCATGCAGACAGTGAGGGCGAGAGGTTCGGTACATGTCATAAGATTTGAAGGTCACCGAAAGATGTGAGCTATCAGAAAAAATAACGTTTGTGGTGTTATCTCCATGGGGTGTTCCAATCAAGGTTTCCATGTCTGGATATGATTGATGTACAAGGCAGCTCTGGACAGGGTGCAGACAACCTAAAGGATAATTAATAGTTGGTTGGGAAATTGGCTTTGTGTACTTCTCCCTCACAATCGTGGCCTTGTGTGATAAAATAACAATCGTTTCTCCCATGAAGGATACGATCAGAGGGAATTCCAAGTTGCTGAAGTTACACTTTATTGGATGCTTTAGACTTCCTTGCACTGATCGTTGTGAGGGAGACAAAGGTAGATCAGGTAATAAGTGGAGGGCCACGCAGTTATTGACATGGCATAGGAAGACAAGCACAAAGAGGTTTTTGTAGCACTGCAGACAGGAAAACAAGACCTAGGAAGGAAAGGTGAGCAGGTTTTGGTCACATTGCAACACAAATGAAAAGATACATTTTAATTGAGGTGGAGGTGAGAGAATGAGAGGAAGAAAACTGGAAGTTTTGCTCAATGCAGCAGAAGCAGCGTTGGAATAATCTGATTGGGTGGACGATGTCTTGGGTAGATCCATGGAAGCTGGATAAGGCTGAGCAGACAGGTTTTGTGTTAAGTTCTGTATACCTATTGCCATTTGACCATTACCAGGCCACCAGATGATGTAAACTGAAGGAAAGCAACATTCCATCGTATATGATGAAGCAAAGGGCAGTGGAGCAGGTGTAGCAGGTGTTGAGTTCAACTTCAGTAGAAATTAGCACGAGGATGTCACACTTTTCACCATAAGTTTTTGGAAGACAATTCATTGCAGGATGGAATTGTGTGTGTGTGTGTGTGTGTGTGTGTGTGTGTGTGTGTGTGTGTGTGTGTGTGTGTGTGCACGTGCATACTATAGTAAAGAATCAGACAATTAGGTCACATCCCCAAACGATTTGTTTCAGTAAAGAGGAAGAAAAACCTGGGAAGAGGCGTGATCATGAAAGTACACATACAGTGGGCCTAGGACCTAAAACGAACCTGTCACTTGATCTCTCAATAACATCACTGGACGAAGTATGCGGTACGTACTCATTTGTGTCTAAAAAAACAAATCGTGAAATTCATGTAAACTAAATTCTTTTTCCTTATCTTCCGTCTATAGTCATGCAGTCTTTAAAATACTTCCCTGGTAAGGAATCACATCATGAATACTGGAGTTCATGACTCGGAAGGTCGTTATTTAGCCGGTGGAAAAGTAACTCAGTTGTTTGACGTTATACATTATTCGAGTCTGGAGATACAATTTGTCATTTGATTCATTCCTGGCGTAAACGCTGAATCAACATGGTTCAATTTGCCTTTTTGATTTTTCCTCCTTTCTCGCATTGAAAATTTCCTTGACCTGTCAAATGGTTGAGGTGTTTGCTCGGGTGATGGATGAGCCATCTGTTCATCAACATGTGGATTAAGGGGAACTGTTTGCTCAACTGATGGTGTAATCTCAATAAGAATTGCCTGTCCTCCACTTCCAGCACTAGGTGGAGACAGTTGGAGACACTAGTTGGAGACAGGGAGCGATAGTAGTAACTGGACACCTGATTGTCTAACAGGCATGCCATGCTATCTGTTGCGAATGCGCAAGAGTAATCACACATCGTGGTCGTAGGTTGCTCTTCATGTCTCTTCCAAACCAATCCACTCACTCGCACATCATAGTTTCTCGGACTAATGACCCAGGAACATAATGTGGACCCTTTCTGAAGTTCTGGGCAAACACAGGTTGTACTTGATGGAACTTTGGGGGTTCAAGGGTTTTTTGGCTTCAAGGTTATCATGGAACACCTTCACTTCCTTGTTTGGGTAGCTGTGAGTGCAGTGATTCTTCTTTTATATTGTCTCTTCATTAATGGTTCTGAAGATTATTTCCCAAAAGAAGTATGTGTATAAGGGTGTATTTCAATAATAATTTGTCCAGGTTAGTTTATAAGGGCTCTCGGGTATCTTCAATTTTGGTCATTTAAAAAAAAAAAGACTTCTCCCAAACTGTTGGTAGCCGAGTGCCCTGGGGCCTTCCTGGTATGCTCAACATAATTTCCTGTGAGAAACACCTGGAACGAGTTCTGGTAATTTGGCTGCTTTTATCAGTCACAAGGTGCTCCTATCATACTAAAATACGCCATTTGTGTCTGTCTGATGAATTTTTGACACCAATACATTCTGTCGTTACTTATCCAATCTCAACCAAACTTGACAGGATGACGAAGGGTTACACAATGAAGGTTGTAGTGCATTCATTTGTCCCCCTACCCAAGGGGATTTTCTCCCCTGAGCGGGATTTCCCCACCATTGCCGTCAAAGGGGTTGTGTGTTGAGGTGTATATCCATGTTGTTAGCTTTATCATGGCGTTTTTCCAAGGCCGCTTCGAATAACAAACTAACGATATAATAGCCAGCGAAGCCGGTGTTGTGAATGAACGTGAACGTATTATGTTGAAAAGCAAGATTTTGCTGGATCCCTTGAGAATTTCGAACCTTTGACGCACCAAATCGCTCAATGGAGGCCGCCATCTTGCGGATGTGGTAGAATGCATATCAAATTGAAAAAAGTTCAATAGGAGTTTGTTTCACCCGTCTTTTTTTGATTCACAATCCAATGCACCTCTAATTTGTAATTAAAATACTTTAAGACCAACCTCGGCCCGCACGGGCCTGGTTATCTTCAACGAAAATTGTCACCAAACACTGGAACCAATGAGATTCGAGCATTTGAAAAAATATTTCAAAAATCAAATCACTCAATGGAGGCCGCCATCCCCTGGATGTGGGAGTATGCATAAAAAAATTGCGAAAAAGTTAAATAGGAGTTTGTTTCACCCGTCGTTTTTTGATTCACAATCTTATGCACCTCTAATTTGTAATTAAAATTCTTTAAGACCAACCTCGTTCCCTAGGCCCTGGTTATCTTCAATGAAAATCGTCACCAAACACCGGAACCAATGAGATTCGAGCATTTGAAAAAATATTTCAAAAAAGCTTATTACCGCGTTTCGGAGGCTGAAAACGGCGTCAAATATTCTAAAATTGACGAAGAATTATTTTTTTGAAATCTCGCGGCCGTAGGGCATAGTTTTTCACGGCCGGAAATATCCGAAGTTGAGACGGAATTCACCGAATTAATCAAGAAGGAAATTTTATATATTTTAATCTCATCCAGAATGCAAATGGTGTCATTTTGAACTTGGTACGGTACCTACTACACCAACCTACTACCAACTAACTAACCTACTGATGCCAGAGTGATGGGTAAAAGAGTGGCAAGAGGCTTTGGCTTCGCGGGCTCATTGCGGCTTTGCAGTCGGGTACTACTAGCGTAATATTAATGTTATTACAAAACAATATTAATAGCCGGTGAAGCCGGTGTTGTCAATAAACGCGTACGTATTATGTCGAAAACCAGATTATGCCTTGGCTTGAGAATTCCGAAGCTCAATGGAGGCCGCCATCTTGCGGATGCGGAAGTATGCATAACAAATTGAAAAACGTTCTAGAGGAGTTTGTTTCACCCGTCTTTGTTTGATTCACAATCTCATGCACCTCCAATGTATTATTAAAATACTTTAAGACCAACCTCGGCCCGCACGGGCCTGGTTATCTTCAACGAAAAGCGTCACCAAACACCGGAACCAATGAGATTCGAGCATTTGAAAAAATATTTCTAAAACCAAATCACGCAATGGAGGCCGCCATCAACCGGATGCGGAAATTTGCATAAAACAATTGCGAAAAAGTTCAATAGGAGTTTGTTTCACCCGTCTTTCTTTGATTCACAATCTAATGCACCTCTAATTTGTAATTAAAATACGTTAAGACCAACCTCGTTATCTTCAACGAAAATCGTCACCAAACACCGGAACCAATGAGATTCGAGCATTTGAAAAATATTTTTAAAAAGCTTATTTCGCGTTTCGGACGCTGAAAACGGCGTCACATATTCTAAAATTGACGAAGAATTATTTTTTAGAAATCTCGCGGCCGTAGGGGTTAGTTTTTCACGGCCGGAAATATCCGAAGTTGAGACGGAATTCACCGAATTAATCAAGAAGTAAATTTTATCAATTTTAATCTCATCCAGAATGCAAATGGTGTCATTTCTCATTTTAGGTCTGAATTTGCGAAATTTTGTGAGCCGACCAATCAGCGATCAGCTTAGGTCAACCAATCAGCGCGATCGACACGGTTTGATTAATGACAGTCACACATTGCCGTTGAAACGGCGCTATCGTCTGATCTGTCGGCACTGATCTTACTGCAAGCTAACTTCTTCTGGTGGGGGAAGCCGCAGTGCCCGGAGAGAACCAGTCCTGACAGCGACTGAAGTTAGAAGACTACACACATACTGTGAAAACGTATGTTAAGCCCAGTTAAAATTTCTTTAAAAAGGCCTCAAGCTAGCACATCATATAGTTACTTCCTTAAGCTTCTTGTGACATTTATTGTATGTATGTATTGGGGAGGACTGTCTGCTCTTCTCTTTTACCAAGTCTTACCAGGTATGGTACCTACTACACCTACCTACTACCAACTACCTAACCCACTGATGCCATCGTGATGGGTAAAATAGTGGCAAGAGGCTTTGGCTTTGCCGGCTCATTGCGGCTTTGCAGTCGGGTACTAGTACCAATAATATCCCACCTCCCCAAGGGGTTTTCCGGCGAGTCAACGTATATAAATCGCTTATAATGGCGTTTTCGTGGGAGAAATGGCCTCTGCCATAAGTAATGAACATTAATGAACAGTAATGAATATTATGAACCACAAACACGTATGATTAGCTTTTTAAACAGTCGCTAATGCTCTTTATAACACGAAATGAAGAAATTTGGAGGAATCGCGACATGCGTGAGGTACGTTTTACTTGCAGAACTGAGCGAAGATCTACTGTACTCTAGGTACCCCATAAGTGTTGGGTTAATAACATGACCCTTCCTGCCGCTAACTTGGCGTTTTTCGTAGTGAACTTTTCAAACTCGCTCCTTTTCTTTAACACGAAACTGAAAGGGAAGAAGACTGGATTGTGCTCATTTGCCAAGCTGATAGCTAGCGCTTGCCAAGCCAGCCATTCCTTAACGGTTTTGAATGGAGTGCTTGCTCGAATGCTAAAACCACTTGGCGATCTCTCCACAAGAAACTTGGTAAATGAACACACACCCAATGTTCTTGAGACCAAACCATAGATCGACTGTAATCTATATACCCCAAAGAGGAATGACCCTTTCCGCCCCCCCCCCCCCCCCCCCCCCGTAGTCTGCGGGTGTAATAGTAGACTAAAAACTCCAAAAAGGTGATGAAGGCTTTGAATAATGTTTGTGGCAGTGGTGACAATTATTTACAGATACCTGAACTAAGTATTCACCAGTACAAACAAAAAAATCCTTTGAAAGGATCATCGGCAAGGATCAAATGAGGCCGTTTCCAAGGACCGACTGGCCAAGATCGCAAAGATGGCCGGCCTAGCAGGGGAGCCTTCACATTCTCCTGACACATAACAAACAATTTTTCAGTACTCTTGATGTCTTTGTCGATACTTGGCTACAATAGGTATCTTTTGGCCATTAGTTTCATTTTTACCATACCTGAATGTTGAGCATGTCAATCGTGAATCGTGAATGAGAACCACGTGAGAATCCAAACTGCACAACATCGTTTTCAAAAGAGAGTTCCAGCCATCTTTTGTTATGGTGATCGAGGACGAAGCTCAGAACCTGTGGATTCTGTGGAACCTGTGGAACCAGGGCATCCTTCCCATAATTTGTGAAATTAAGCACTTTGCTGAGAACTAGATTCTTCCTTGTCTCAGCCACGATAAAAGCAGCTTTCACGATGTCATCATTACTCACTAAGAGTACTCCAACAGTCACTTGGTCGGATCGCCTAGGATCACCTTGTACGTTTCACTAAAGGAAATCCTCATCAACATTTTTCTTGCTCTTGATGAACTGTTTCGTGCAGTTGTAAGCTTCCAACAGTAAGGCTCACCTGTTGTTCGTTGCTGATGCTAACTGACACAGGGCCTGTGCTCGTTAAACTCGAGGTTTATGATCCGTCATTATTGTGAAGCGCCTCCCAGAAGGTAGTGGAGAAACTTTGTCACACCAAACACTATTCCTAATGACTCCCTCATAATCTGGAAGTAATTTTTCAGTGTCGTTTACACTTTGCCATGCATAGGCCAAGGGCTCTAACTCTCCATTTTGACTGGGTCAAAGTAGGACTGCCACCACACTGATGGAGGAGGCATCAGCTTGAAGAAACAAGTCGGCGTCAGGGTGGTAATGACGTAATACGCAATTTGAGCACAATGCAACCTTTATTTTATTTTTTTAATGAATCATCTTAGGGCTTCCCTGATTTCCATTTCACCTCTTTTCATTGAATTTCGTACAAAGGTGACTTGATTTCAATGAAATTCGGATAAAAATGGCAAAGGAGATTTGTGAGGTCAACGAATGACTAATTTTGCCATGTTTTCTGTCGCCACTGCTTGTTGCTTCAAGCTTCTGCTTCGTAGGGAAAATTTCCAAGCCAAACTAACAAACCCAACATATTCAATCTCATCCAGCAACAGGTGGAACTTGTCATGTTTTAAGGTAATTCTATTTTCTTCCAGTTTTTTCAAGTTTTACCCCATCATTTTGACGGGTTTTTTTACGAGTATACCATATGAGGCTCACACTCTGAATCATCACTAGAGGCTGTAACTTGATGGGATTGTTTCAAATGACACTTTGCCTTTTCTGGTTTCTTCAAACAGACTTAGGCAGATGGCCCTCATGGCCCTCATGTATCCACAGGTGGTATGGGCATGTTTATATGAATCAGCCAGGTGTGATGGAGACTCACATCCAGCTTTTCATCTCCACCAAGTCCGTCTCCACCGACACCCATTCTATCCTGACAAACTGCATCTCTGAAATAAAATCCTGGCTTCAAATCAACTTCCTCAAACTTAACTGTGATAAATCTGAAATAATCATCATTGGCCCAAAAACGCTCACAAAATCCACCCATAACTTTGCCCTCAACATCGACGGTATCCCAGTATCCACCTCCCCTCTCATCCGGAATCTTGGCGTCATCTTTGACCAAACCCTCTTCTTCGACAAATACACCAAACAGATCACAAAGACAGCCTTCTTTCACCTGAAAAACATCGCCCGTCTCCACTCATCCCTCTCCTCCACGGCTGCAGAAACCCTCATCCACGCCTTCATCACCTCCCGTCTGGACTACTGCAATAGCCTCCTCTATGGTTCACCCTCAACAATCACCAATAAACTCCAATACATTCAGAACTCCGCTGCCCGTCTACTCACCCATTGCCGGACCCGTGACCACATCACCCCCGTCCTTTACAAGCTTCACTGGCTCCCCATCTCCCAGAGAATCCAGTACAAAATCCTCCTCTTGACCTACAAAGCCCTCCATAACCTGGCCCCATCCTACCTGGCTGATCTCCTCTCCTGACACACTCCCAACCGCAACCTCCGCTCTGCTGGTACCAACCTCCTGACCCCCCCCCCCCATCCGGACCAAATTCAGATCCTGGGGGGACAGGGCCTTCTCCATCGCTGCTCCCACCCTCTGGAACTCACTACCTCACACCATCAGAGACTCCTCCTCACTCACCACATTCAAAACATCACTCAAGACCCACCTGTTCAGCACTGCATTCAGCATTCAACCCACAGCATTTAACCCCTGACTATCTCTTCTCCTTCTCCCTCCTTTTGCTTTAAATATTTCCCTATTGATTCTTGTCTTTTTGCAATTGTTGTTTTCATGTTTTGTTATGCATTATGTTTTGCACTCTGTCAAAGCGCCTTTGGGCTTCATGAAAAGCGCTGTACAAAATAAATGAATTATTATTATTATTATTATTATTATCTGTAGCAATGTCTTCCTTTTGAAAATGGCAGCGTCGCTTTTAGCAAATGTTCGGTGTAACTAGAAACACAAACTTTCTGTTTACCTCCACCATCAAAGGAGCATGGAGGTTATGTTTTCATCCCTGTTTGTCTGTCTGTGAACAAGATATCTCAAAAAGTTGTGGGCGGATTTGGACAAAAGTTGGCAGAGAGGTAGCACATGTGACAAGGACGAAACGAATAGAGTTTGGTTAAGATCTGGATTCGGATCCGGCTACTATAATTTTTTGAGTGTTTCTTCACCATTGGGTCCAAAAACGATACATAGCAGGATATCTCAAAAAGTTAAGGACGGATTTTGACGAAACCTGGTGGGCAGGTTGTGTGTGTGACGAGGATTAATCGATTCGATTTTGGTGAAAATCTGAATATGGATTCGTATACGAGAATTATTTAATTTTTAAGTGATTCTTCACCTTTGAGGGACCAGGCGAAAAGCGATTTATAACATGATATTTTAAAATGTTATGGATGACAAATGACTAAACTAGGTGAATGAGTTGGTTAGGTGATAAGAACAAGCCGATTAGATTTTGGCTCAGGTCCGAATCCAGATCCGGCCTATCATTGGGATACAAAACAAACTGTTCAGCCTGGCGGAGGTATGCGCTCTTCCGAGTGACATTCCATTAAAAAAAAAAAGTTTTCACAGTAAAATCCACAGAGTTTTAGCAGAAGGTAATTCATGGAGACACAAGTGGAAAGTGGAAATTTGATCAGATGGAAAGGGGACAGGGCGAGGAGGTTGGTAGGAGGATACGAGCTGTTGCATGTAGGTGAGGATCAGCAAGCAGGTGGTCAGAGTGGAAAGGTGGGAAGAATGGATAGTTATGGCAAGGGTGGTGATACTGAGGCAAATGCTGTGTGCTATGTTGGTATATGGGCCACAAATGGGAGGGTCTAGTACGGACAAGCAGGAATTCAGGGACGCACTGGAAAAAATGATGGAAATAGTTGAGATGGAGGTGATGCTGTGCATTGTGGTGACTAACGCACATGTTGGAGTAGCAGAGCCAGGTGAAGAGGAATGTGTTGGCAAATCTGGTTGGGGAAAGAGGAACAGAGAGGGTCAAGAGCTGATGGAGCTGATGGATGTGGTGAGGATGAAGAAAAGGAAGGAGGTTAAGAGCAGAGGTCGGAATGTTATTAGGTGGGGGAAGTGGTGTAGGAGAAAAGTCGCCATTGAGTACAAGGAGAGAGTGAGGGCCAGGTCTGAGCAACCTGGTGAAGAAGCAGAAGGTTTGGAGAAGGACTGGAACATTTGGGCTTTGTGGATCTGGAGAAGGCACGGATGTAAGTGCTGGAGGCAGAAGTTAGGTTGGTGGAACTGTGGAAGGGATGTACAAGGAAACGAAGGGAGGAGGTTTGGTTGGTCATGGGATGTCAGAGGAGTTCAATGTGAATATCGGTTTGAGGCTCGGAATCTCTCTCAGCCTACTCCTGTTTATTATGGTGATGGAGCTGGTAAGCAGGAAGGTAAACATGAAAGGTATTCTAGGGAGGATATTGTATGTGGACGATCTGGTTGTTGTGGTGGAGAGTGGGCAGGAGATTCAGGAAGTACTGGGGGAGTGGAAGAAGGCATTTGAGAAACATGAGCTGAAAATGAGCATGGCGAAGACAAGACAGAAGTGATGTGGGTCGGCCAGCAGAGAAAATAAATTAATATCAGGTTAGAGGGGAAGGAGATCAGACAAGGAAATAGGTTTGAGTATCTGGGTGGAACAGTGACCGGGGATGGTAAGTCAGAGGCAGAGGTGTGGAGGAGGATTCAGGTGGGTACAAATGCATGGAGGAGGGTAGAGGGTGTAATGGCAGACAGAAAGATTCAAGGTGATTGAAAGGGAAGGTTCTGATGTCTGGTGTACTGTCAGCCTACCTTTACGGTCCCGAGACAGTGGCACTGACAGAGAGCCAACAACAGAAGCTGTAGGTTTGCGAGAACAACTGGTTCAGGAGGATTGTGGGAGGGGAGAAGGTGGATAGAAGGAGAATAGATGAACTGAGGGAGGAGATTGGTGTGCAGATGAGCTTGACGGGAAGATTGGTGAAATGCCGGCTGAGATTGGCTCGACGTTTGGTGCGGATGGGAGAAGAGAGAATGGCAAAGAGAGCGGATAGGTTGAGAGAGCAAGGTAGGAGGAAAAGATGTAGACCATGGTTGAGATGGGAGGATTGTGCGAAGAGGGATTTCAGTTAGTTGGGGGTGGTTGGAGAGTGGAGAGAGTTGGCTGAGGACAGAGGGAAGTGGAGGAGTATCGTGGTCAAGGCAGGGCAGGAACTTTGTGCCATTGGACCTCATACCTTATAAAGGGAAGAGGAGGAGAGCACTTACCAAACATTTAAGTGATCACAGCTACGTTCTTCCTTTCGGCCTCTTATAGAACAGCAGCAATGGTGCCCACCTCAGCTTGTCCGACATGGTTTGCGAGAAAATAGGCATCCAAGCTTCTTGGTATGCCTCAAATTAGCCTCTAATAAACCTACAACTGTCTTGTTATCAGAAGAGTGTATCCTCATCACCAGTTATGTCCATTTACATGAACCCACCCTATGGACATGAATCAGAGAGGTTTATTCTTCACACCAAACACACATGTGCGGATCACTCAAAACCCGACCATACTAGGTCATCAATTTGGGAGTAATTAGATCGCGCTTTGCGAAAGCATGCATAAGACAGATTGACTTGCCTTTCGGAAGAAGGGAATGACATAGCTTATGCAATGAATGAACGAAAGAAAAAGTTTTCTGTATATATATTGTAGAGGCTCATGGAGTAGCGAGAACACAGAACGGATCAGGGCATAACAGAACGAAAGGAACAGAAGAAAGAGGGGTGTGGGGGCATGCACCAACAACAGGGTTGAGGGACAAAATAGAGGAAATCTTGGAGAAATAATGGATGTGGGGAAGAATGAGAGTAAGGGGAGGACACAGGGGGGCGTGGAGGGGTGGCAAAGACTCAAACTCCAAATCACAGAACTGGAAGGAAAAACTGGAAACCTAGAAAGAGGTGGCTTGGGGAGGGTTAATGAGGGTAGAAAGGTTCATGGTTGTAGATAAGGAATGACCTGAGATGGTGGTGAACACCTGTGTTGCATTATGAGAATTGACTGGAAGAAAAGTTTCTGCCTAATTATCGGTGCAGAGCCCATGGAATTTGCATTCCAAAAAACAAAAATGTAAAGGAAACCAGACAACAAATACAATGGCTCAATATATTTACCTCCGCCACCAAAGGTTTCACCTGTCTGTTTGTCTGTTTCTCTGTCTGTGAACAGGATATCTCAAAAAGTTTTGGACAGATTCGGACAAAATTTGGTGTCGATGTTGTGTATCTCACAAGTACGAATTGATTAGATTCTGGTGAAGTTCCGGAGGCATACCTATCCGCATACAAGAATTTTGAAAAAGTGATTCCTCACCATTCAGAGATTGGGCCAAAAACAACATATAGCAGGATATCTCAAAAAGTTGTGGACGGGTTATGACAAAAACCTGGTGATGAGTTGGGTAGGTGACAAAAACAAGCCAATTCGATTTTGGAGGTCTGAATCCAGATCCGACCTATCAGTGGGTAGAAAATATAAACTGTTCAGCCTGGTGGAGGTATGCTATCTACCTAGTGTCGTTTTAGTTTTAATACTGATTTTATTTATGATTACATTACCTGCACTGTCATTTGTATGTTGTTACTGCAGCTGCTGTTGTTGTTTTTGTGTTATCATTCTGTTGAGCAATTTATAATGCAATTTACGTTGAGTTTATTCAACCGTTTTACCTTTTTACTTCATTACAAAGTAAAGGCTCAGTGGAGGACCGAAACGAGAGAGGATGAGAGTTTTTAAATCGGCACAAAACAAGCAGACAATACGAAGGAGCGTATTCCACATTACTGTAGGATTTGAAGTATGTTTCACAATTAGTCAATTACGATATATTTGTTGTGTTGTTTTTTGCTTTAAAACACACCCAGATACAAAGCCCACCTTAGCCCATCAAAACCACCTATTTCCCAACTGGGCCCCAGCTGTATGTGCTGGCTGGGAAACTGTCATTCCGGTGTCTGCCCCCACCTCATGCTGAAGAGGTAGGCGGAGCTTTCTGCACCCTCATGCTGAAGAGAGGGGCGGAGCTTGCATCAAGCAAGCAAACTTTTATGTACGAGGTAATACATTCATAGATTTTCTTACGAACCACATGTGTACTGATGTATTTTGAACATTATAAATGTTGGCATGTCAGTGTTGAGCATCTTGTTCTTATATTTTTTTGAACGCTGCTGGTAACGAATAAACTCGACCGAAGAGCAATTAGTTGGTCTATTTATACAAAACTTGGCAAAGTTGCGCTGTTAGCCCATTCCATGATCAAACAAGTGATTTAGTTCATCCCCTAAAAGAGCAAAATTTTGTACCAATTTTGCAAATCGATGCTTTGTGCAACAAGGACTATCAGTGTTACGAACACTCTATTCACATTATAATACATTTCAATTTAACAAACACTCGACATGCCTCCTGTGTCACTTCACGGATGGGGTTAATCAAAAAAATTTTTTGGGACATCACAAAATATTGCATATCCATCTGCGATTGTCAATGGGGATGTAAAATGAAGGAAAGCAAGAGAAAAAGGATATTTGATAACTCGTAATTGTTGTTGTTGTTGTTGTTGTTAATGTGCTGCTTCCGTGAACTTTTATATATTTTTATATTGCTTCGAGAAATATTACTATATTTCCTTTTTTGTGCTCCTCCATTCTTCTTGTAAAGGGTTCCTTTTGTCGTAAAATAATAAATGTTACCGTTGGAACCACAACATTAAAGCTCGTTGAGGGTCTGCTTCTTCTTCCTCAATCGCAGAAACAAGCTTTTAACCCTATGAGGACCACGAGCATTTTGTAAATATTTTTCAGATACAAGTCCAATTTATATTTTCATTTTTGTTTTTTGAAATTCAAGAGTATGCATGACGAAAAAATACAAGTTTTTTCGACCAACAATTTATTATTGTTTTTAGGAAACGACAAAAGCTACAATGAAAAGCCACCCAATGTTAGCTACAATGTTTGGCAATGTATAAACATAAAGGAATCTAAAATTTCAGGGAAAATATCAGAGATACACCACTTTAAAGATATGGGGCATGTGTGTCCCTTGGTCCTTAAAGGGTTAAAGGAGGCAAGTTTGTGATTAAACAAACGAAAAATTTGTTGCAAGTAAATTGATTATTATAGCTTTCCAACCAAGTATACCCATTATTACCTTTCCAACAGTATCATTTGTATTGCTCTATGGCTGCAGAAACTCCTTCGAATAAAGTGTTAGGTGGAGAAACTCAGCTCCTTTTGCAGATCAGATGCTTTATAAGTACAGAGCTGAAGGAGACAGCACAGAGACACTTTTCTAACTTTAAATACAGAGATGGCTCCATAGTGGGGGCAAAGTTTTGTTTTCCTGACCGAACCGATTCAAAGCTGAGGAATGGAAACTCGCAGTAAGAAACAAGCAGGTGGCAAATTGTGGACACAATCCTGCCTTCTGCCTTCTGCCTGCAAACCTGCCTTCTTGTAACAGAAGAAACAACATGTTTTGGCTCAGTTCACAATTCTCAAAACAAGTTCCTCATTGTTTACCAGTTTGTTTTGAAAGGGAGTAAACTTGAATGACAGGTTAATTACCAGATGGATAAATATAACAATAAAAACTAGAATAATTAAAAAGATCTCCACCCTTCTGAACAGCCCAAGGAAGGATCCCCCCCCCCCCCCCCTAAAACCTCACAAAGGCCTGGAAGAAACTCAAAGCTGTGCAGTGATGGTCAAAACATTTCTCACACCATGTACGCCCACAATACGGATAATATTTGTCGGCAAAAATGCCACTGTGGTTGTCACTAGACCTTCAGGAAATGTTGTTTGTGGTGCAATTGGTGACAGCAAAAGGGTGTAGCTCTCACTTATCCACACAAAGCTTACTATTCCAGAAATGACACCTGTTAGGACAGCTTGTCAAGAGCTGATTAAGCACTTTGCACAGTTTGTGAAAAGTCAAATCTAAAAGTAAATTTAAAAAAAACTGCCACGGAAAGATTTTTTTTTCTGAAAAATTCAAAAGTACACATAGTTCAACAAGTGCATGTTCACATCTGTAAAGGGTGTAAGGTATTAATACCTTAAGGTATTAAATAAAAAAATACTAAGTCGTGCGATATTATTTGCTGGACTGTCAAGAGTGCACAACATGGCATTACACTCTTATATGAGTACTAGCAGAAGTACCCGGCATTGCCGGGCGGGGGAGGGGAGGGGAGGGGGAAGAGGAGGGGAGGGGAATGGGGGGGAGGGAAGGAGAGGGGAGGAGAGGGGGGGAGGGGAGAAGAGGGGGGGGAAGTACCCGGAATTCCATGTATAAACGTGAGGGAGAAGAGGGGGGAGGGGGAGGGGGAGGGGAGAGGGAGGGGGGAGGGGAGGGGGACGGGAGGGGGAGGGGGAGGGTGCGCGAATCGTCGAATCAGCGCGCTGCTCTGCCACCGATTCAGATTCCGTGTATAATATTCCTTGCTGAAAAAAAAATTGATCTAAAGATGAAAGAAAAAAAACCTATGTGGTGTGAATGGCAATGTTCCTCGCTGAAATGTGAAAAAACGCAATCTGCGGCAAGGAACATCACGTGATCACTCTGAGTGATCAATTGCAACTCTGCGTCGTGTCGTGGGCGTGGCCAACGTGGCCTCATGCTCCCAGGTGATTGGCTAACTCGAGCTCGAGAGAGCCATAATGCGCTACGTTATGGCAAAAAATATGGATCTAAAGATGAAAGAAAAAAAACCTATGTGGTGGAAAAGCTACTGTGCTCACCTTACCTGATGTCCTTCAAACTTTTCCCAGAATTCCTACAAATAGCAGGCAATGTTCGTCGCTGAAATGTGAAAAAGGCAATTGCTTTTCGCTCTGAAATACGTGCGAACGCGTAACTGAGTTAATGGCGGCAAGGAACATCACGTGATCGCTCTGAGCGAATCAGCGCGCTGCTATGCCATTCCGGTCATAATATTCCTCGCTGAAATGCGCTGAGGTAAAAATATGGTAAAAAAATATTATGAAATAAATTTTTCGGTCGGCCATGTTCTTCCCAGGCTCAATGGCCATGTCTGTGCCAAATATCAAGTACGTGAGCCTCTCCGTTTAGGAGTCTATCGGTAACATTACACACACACACACACACACACACACACACACACACACACACACACACACACACACACACACACACACACACACACACACACACACACACACACACACACACACACACACACACACACAAACTGTGTTTTATATATATAGATAATGAACAAGGAAAAGCTACTGTGCTCACCTTACCTGATGTCCTTCAAACTTTTCCCAGAATTCCTACAAATAGCAGATTAAGTTTGCTAGAATTATTTCGTTTTCCAAAAATCGAACATAGAAACCCTAATCTTACCTCTTTGGGAGCGCAAGTCGAGCTGTGAACTCGGTTGTTGTGCTGGAGAACCTGTGGAAACATGTCACTCGTTAAAACATACAAGCAATGATCAATATTTCAGTAAAGCAATATCTGTTCATGACATAAAAAATGTATTGCACTCAATTTAACTGAGAAATAGGATGCAGCGGAATAAAAACTGCAATGAAAAAAAATAAATCAACATTGTACACAAAGTCGAGGCTCATAGAAGAGCTGGAACGCACAATGGATCAGGATGCAACAGTACAAAAGGAACAGCAGAAAAATATATGGGGGAAGTACGAACAGCAAGGCCGAGGGACAAAATAGACGGAGATGGACAAACAACGAATGCAGGTAAGAATGAGGGGTAGAAGAGGACGCAGGGGGTGGACAAGATGGATATAGAAGTAAACTCTTAGGAAAGAAACACTGGAAATATGGAATGAAGTGGGCTTGGGGGTGGGGGAGGTTAATGGGGGTAGAAAACATCATGGTTTTAGATGGGGGATGATCTGAGATGGTGGTGAACAGCTGTTTTGAAGATTGGAGGGAAGGATGAGATTGAAGAGGATGTGGAAGTTTGTTCCACAGGTGGAAATAGAGGCAAGGGTGAGTGGATATGGGTCCGACATAGTTTTGACAAAGTTTCTGCAACAGAATTGGGGGCATTCATAAATTTTCCTCCTCTCCTTTCAAGATGTACAATGTGGGAGGTCATCCCAGTCCCAGTACTAGCTGCATGTGTCATCATGCTTATAACTTCAATGTCTTGCAATTTACTCTACATTTTCACCGACGATTCATAAAAGTGTGACAAAATCGGTATGGCAGTCGAATGGTTGCGCAGCTTTGGAGTTCCTTGCATCTACGTCATGTACAAGTGCCGCCTCGCTATGGAACCACTTGGACTGAATGGGAAATGGCTAGCCGCCTGATAGTATGCAGCTCAATGGAATTAGTTGGAGCATGAATAGATATACAGTAGGGTGCAAAAGTATGAGTTCAGCAGGAAATTGATCGAGACATAATAACAAAATAAATCATTCCAATATGAAACCAAAAGCACTTTCAAGGGATTCTCATGTACTCATAAATACATACATAATGACACTTAATATAATAAGAGAAAATCAAATCTGACTTTATGGATTAATCAATAATCTATGTCTGTCCCTCCCCTCCCCCCCCCCCCCCCCGCCCCCTTTTCCTTGAGAAATGCCTCAACCTTATGTGGGAATAATTTAATTAGTTTATGGATTTGTTTGAGTCAATATTTTTCCAACAGTGTTGTAATGAACTCCAGAGCATAGTCAGACTGCTCATGTAAATTATATATTTCTCTTCATTTGTAAATGTATTCACTCTTCATTCATCCTGTCAAAATAAATTGTCACTAAATAATAATTATAATAAGTACAGACACATTCAAAGTACACCGCCCCCATGCCAAATAATTAAATATCCTACAGCGCGGCATTGCCGGGGCGCCTCCTGCATTGGGAGGGAGAGGTGTACAATAATTGATCGATTAATTGTATAATTAAAATCCAGAAAAGATTATCACAAAATATTTTCTTAATCAATTGGCAAATAGCATAACGAAACTACTCGTGCTTCATCCGAAGATGTATCTTTTAGAAATTTAATTAAATGTCATTAATAAAAAATTAAATAATTAATTGATTAATCAATAAATAATTATCAATCGATTAAATGATTAATCAATAAATCAAAAATATCATTGATAGCCACATCACTTGGTCACTGTCATGTCCAAATATTAGCTTCCCAGCTCAAAAGGTGCCTGAGATATTGGCCAAATGAGAAAACAACAACACAACATGCATTTTAAGGCAATTTTCCCTGCTAGAGCGGGGGTTAGCCTTGCGGTCCCCATGACAATCTTCTCCATTTTGCCCTATTTTCTGCATCTCCCCTTGCACGCATTTCTTCTTCCACCATCTTTAGCCAAGTCTTTCTCGGTCTTCCCCGTCCTCTACTTCCTTCTACATTCATTTCCATCACTCTTCTCAACCAGTCACTTTCATCCTTCCTCAACACATGACCAAACCATCTCAACCTGTTCCTCTTCACAGCATCAATCACAGGCTCTATTCCCATCATCTTTCGCAATCCATCATTTGTCTTCCTCTCTCTCAACGATACTCTGCACATCCACCGAACCATTCGCATTTCCACCCTTTCCAGCCTTCGTTGCTGCTCCACATTCATGACCCATGTCTCGCTCCCATAAATCATAACACTTCTCACACATTCATCACACATTCACATCATTCATCACATCACACATCACACATCCATCACACAGGGCCAAATGAGAAAGAAAATAAATAAATAGTAATCATTTAAAAATTAAATTATTAATCAATTCGGTCATAGAACACATAAACCACCACCATTTCATCAGAATCTGTAACTTAAAAAAAAATTTTTTTTGTCATTAATCGAATAATTAAATAATTAATCGATTAATTGATTCATTAATTCATTAATAAATCAAAAATAGCCTTTGCAGCCAAATCACCTGGTCATTGGCATGTCCAAATATCAGCTTCCTAACTCAAAAGGTGCCTGAGTTGATGGTCAGAAGAGAAAGGAAATTCGATTAATTAAATAAGTACTTAATTAATCGCTAACAATTAAATAACTCCTCAATTAATTGATTCATCAAAAAACAAAAAATGCTGTTTTTGAAAAAGGACTTGCTCACTATTGTGCCCGAAATTTCAGCTTCCTAGCTCAAAGGATGGCTGAGATATAGCCCGGACAAACAAGAAAGCAAGAAAAAAAGAAAAAAAAAACAACCAGAGTGAAATCTGAGTACTCCCTTTCAGCGTGCGTCACTACCGAGCCCCCTTCGGTGCCCGGCAATGACGATATGCAGCGCCTGGAGATGGCATATAGGAAAGGTGCTACGGAGATGGAGAAGGTTGTAGCTCTGCTAAGCTCATGCCTCATAGGCAGAACCTATGCATCTGTTTAGCTTAAAAAAAAAAACTTTTTATATTAAATTGTTCCTGGATACCCCCCAAAACAGTTATGTATACCACAGACAGGTTAATGCAGCAAGGATTCATGCAGCAATAGCTGGTGTGGCACTCTTCCTGATTCACACGACAGTAATGGGGTCTGATCTTGGTGCCCTGCTTTACTATTACCACTTCCGACTACCGACTACATATCCGACGACCGACTATATATATCTACCGACTCCTCTCTGGCCTAGCACCCCCAGCTCCATCTGTGCTCTATCCCCCAAATATTCCTACAGGTCGCAAAAGATCTGCCTGCAACCCTCTTTTGGTTAAACTGCCAAAATCAAGACTCTCTGCTCAACTTCACTCTTTCATTCCTCTTTTCTCCCACCTCTGGAACAAACTCCCTCACTCTCTTCAATCCCACTCTTCCCTCCAGGTCTTCAAAACAGCTGTTCACCACCATGTCTTATCTTCCCCCATCCAAAACCTTGATCTTTTCTACCCCCATTAATTCATCCCAGATCCACTTTTTTGAAATACCAACTTCTTTCCTGGAAGTCCTGCCAGTGTCCATGTGGTTTTTTTTTACTTCTCCTACCCCACGCCCTCCACCCCCTTCCAATGCCGGGTCCCCCCAAGCCCTCTCCCTCCCACAGATCTTCCGATGTCCCTGTTCTCTGCTGTTGTAGTTCTGTGCTTCACTCTCTCTCCCCATCTTGTCTCTCGCTCCCTTTTGTGTATATTTTGTGCGTCCGTTTTTTTTTTGGTGATTAATGTTAGCTCCTACACGAGCCTCGATCTTGTATCCAAAAAAACCCCCCAAAAAAACACATATGGGGAAGTTGGGTACTAAGTGGTCAACAAATGACTCATACTTGGCCCAGTGAGTATATGCAGACAGGTGGCAGGGTGCTCAATAGATTTGTGGCAGTTCATGAGATGAAACTGGGACTTTCTTTCTTCAACTATCTGTCCAAGGAGAAGTGAATTCTTGCAGAGATTTTTCTGGAAGGTTCACTTGGCTGCGCCTGGATGGGGTTGAGGGTTGTGGAGTAGCGGATGAAACCCGAATCCTATCCAGGTTCCTCCTTCATGACTCCATCTTTGCTTTTTGCTTATTCGGGTTCCTTCTGATGACTCCTATGTCGTATTTGGTTTTCTGTTTCATTTAGACTAGAGGCTGAGGATGTGGTTGGGGGGTTGGGGCGGCATGGGTTGGTTAATGAAAATGAAAAGTTGAAGGTATTTTATATGAATGCTAGGAGATGGAAGAATGGAAAGACAGAAGAGCTGGAAGCTAGGGTGGAGACAGAGGGGTATGACATCGTTACTGTAAGAGGCATGGTTTAGTGGGCAATCCAACGGATGGACAGGAATTAAAGACTACAAGGTTTATAGGTGTGATAGGAAAGAGAAAAAGTGAGGTTTGGCAATCTCGGTGACAAGCAGTATTGTGTCGAGTAACGGATAGTTTGGGCCCAGGAACAAAGGAAAGGCAGAGCGGATTAGGATTTTGTGAAATGGGCAACCTTCAAGGATCAAATGTGTATGGTACAGAGTAGAAATATTCCAGTGAATGGTAAAGGTAGAGGTAGAAAGAGAACCGCCTGGTTGAGCAAGGATAGGTACCGGAGGATTGGAGAGTAGCAAATGTAACACCGTTATTTAATAAAAGGTTCCAGAAAAGAACTGGTGAACTATAGACCTGTTAGCTTGATTCCAGTTGTGCGGAAGGTGTTGGCGATATTAATTAAGGAGCGGATGTGAAACCATTGAAAAAAAGAATTAAACTAATTAATGCTAGTCACTGTGGACTTACCAAAGGGAGACGATGTTTAACAAATTTATTGGAGTTCTATGAAGCAGTTTCTGATTGGATGGAAGAGGAAAGTGCAGTGGATATCGTGTATCTAGTGTTTCAGAAGACGTTTCATAAGGTACCACATTGGAGGTTATTAGCCAAGGTGAGGGCTTGTAGCTGGACAGATAATTTAATGGATTGGCAACTGGCATAAATAGTGGTAGGAAGTAAAGACTAGCTATGATTGAGTGGTTGTCTGGCTGGGAGGATATTAGTCAGGGTACCTCAGGGATCACTACTGGGACATTATTACCTCCGCCACCGTTATGTTTTCACCCCTGTCTGTCTATCTGTCTGTGAGCAGGATATCTCAAAAGGTTGTGGACGGATTCGGACGAAATATGGTGGACATGTTGGGTGTGTGACAACGACGAATTGATTCAATTTTGATGGAGATCCGGATCCAGATACTGCAATTCTTTAGGTGATTCTTCACCATGGAGCAATAGGGCTACAAATGATCTCTAACATGATATCTCAAAAAGTTGAGAACGGATTCGGACGAAACTTGATGGACAGGTTGGGTGTGAGACTAGGACAAATCTATTCGATTTTAGTGAAGATCCGGATCTGGATACGACAATTTTTAAATTATTCAAGTGATTCCTCACCATCGAGATATTGGGCTAAAAATGATTGCATTACGTAGTCCCTATTTTTTATTTCACAATTTAACAAAATTAAAAAAAATTAATATATTTTTTATTTCATTTAACACGATATCTCAAAAGGTTGTGGACGGATTATAACAAAACTTGGTGGACGAGTCGGGTAGGTGACAAGGCAAAACTGATTCCATTTTGGTTCATGTCTGGATCCAGATCTGGCATATCAATGGGATATAAATCATAAACTGTTAAGCCTGGTGGAGGTATGATGTTCTAGTTATCCATGATTTTCATCAACAGTTTGGATAGTGGGTTAAGCATAAGCCTTCTAAATTTGTATATGATAAAACCTGTACTTAAGGAAGACAACAGAGAGGGGGAGAAGCTGGGGCGGTGGGGGGCTGGGAGGGGGGGGGGGGGGTTGGAGGCGATCAAATTCAGGAAAGTCCATATATTTTCATTGTGGGCAATAGATTGGCAGATACAGTTTTACACAAGAACTGCCACGTTATATCTACTGGCAGTGATGACCGTTTCCTCCACCTTCCTGCTTTCATACAACCCCGCTTTCATTGGACACAACCCCACTTTCATACAACCCTGCTTTCATTGGACAGTGGACACGCTTCAATACAAACCCACTTTGATACAACCCCACTTTGATACAACCCCACTTTGATACAACCCCACTTTGATACAACCCCACTTTGATACAACCCCACTTTGATACAACCCCACTTTGATACAACCCCACTTTCATTGGACACGCTTTGATACAACCCTGCTTTGATACATCCCCGCTTTCATTGGACACACTTTGATACAACCCCACTTTGATACAACCCCACTTTGATACAACCCTGCTTTCATCGGACATGCTTCAATACAACCCCACTTTGATACAACCCCACTTTCATTGGACACGCTTTGATACAACCCTGCTTTGATGCATCCCCGCTTTCATTGGACACACTTTGATACAACCTGCTTTGATACAACCCCACTTTAATCGGATACACTTTCATACAACCATGCTTTGATACAACGTTGCTTTCATACAACCCCACTTTCATCATATTTAAAGCTACACTGAAAAGTACACTGGAGAAGATAAAATGTAGGGTTTCTTCTTCTTCCAACAATAACGACTTCTGACTTCCAGACATTAAAACCAATCATATTGAAATTTTAAACACTTATTCCGCTTGATGATAGCTACATTACATTAAAGTTTCAAGTCGATCAATGCAGCAGTTCAAAAGATAGAAGCTTTTAAAGATTTTCGGTTAATGCGGCCAAACCATGTGACTTAACGCAACTTCCCGAATAACGTTTTAACTTCCACCCATGGGGAATATTTGTATAAAGTTTCCTCTCCATATCTTAAAAAATGAGAGGAGATAGGTTTTAAAGGTTATGCTTAAAAGTGTCATAACTCCGAAACCATGTAACGTATGACGTCATGATCACTGAACTTTTTGTTCATCATGGGTATGCGATTATGCATGCAAAGTTTGGGCTCAATCTGTTCAGCCATTGCAGAGAAAAAGGGTTTTTTAGTGTTTTTCATGAAAAACAATATGGCGGCCGAACCACATGGCCTATGAGGTCATTATTTTTTTTTTCTCCATCAATTTATCCCTAGATCATGCTCAAGAAATTTCATCCTGATTGCATGAAATTTTGTACTTGTTGAATTATGACATCATAATTGAGCACCTATGACATCATTGGCATGGTTTATTCTCCATGGATAGTTCTTTATAATGAGATATGTCTCAATTTTATCTGTGCAGTGCTTTTTGAGATATAGAGGCGCAATGTTTTTCGGTTTTTCCAATATGGCATCCATAGCATGTGACCTCTGACGTCATAATTAGCAGTAAGAAATTATACAGGTCTAGACAATCACTTGGTGAAAAATTCGTGCCAATCGGACCAACAATTGCTGAGAACATTGATTTTAAAGTTTTCAGACATGAAAAACAGAGGCGGAAGAATAAGAAGAAAAATTCGAGTAGAAACAATAGGTTTTCCCCTACTTTCAATGTAGAGGAACCTAATAAATAAATACAAGGTACTGGGGATGGGTAAGATGAATGAAAATAGGGACTACATAATGCAAGGGGCAGCCTTAGAGCATGTCCAGAGGAGAACAATTTGGGGGTGGTAATATGTACAGGGGGTACACATGCAGCATATTCCTATCGGCAGCTACAGGTAAAGATAACAGTATTTTATATTATGTTAAAGGGGGATAGATTATATATCATCAAAACAGATGTTGTTAACACTAGATAAATTTAGTGAGACTTCATCTGGAATATTGTGTACAGTTTTGGTCACCACATCTGGGGAAGGACATAGCTGCCATATAATGGGTACACCATAGGGCTACTAGATTGATTATGGGCCTAACTATAGTGAGCTTTGAGGAGTGGCTAAAGGAGGCAGGAATTTATACATTAAAAAGGAGGTGATTACGACGGGATTTGATCGAGATGTTTAAGAAAATTTAGGGTACAGACAAAATAAGCGCAGAAGAGTATTACACCTGAATAGACAGTGATAGAACCAGGAGCCATGACCTGTAATTAAAGAAGAGGACAGTTAAGACAGTAATAAGGCAGGAAGGAGTCTTGAGTCCGAGAGGAGTGAATGCATGGAATGGTTTCCCTAGAAATGTAGTGGCAGAAAAAAGAGTAGATAGGTTTAAATTCGAATTAGATAGGTACCTACATGAATAGGAGACAGAAAAGGTACAGGAATTGCAATTGACTTGTAGGTAGCTTGTGTGTGAATGAGTGATAGTATCGGGTGTTGGTGCAGCACAGGCAAAATTAACTGAATGGCCTCCTTCTATGTCAATGTTCCTTGTGTTACACTATTAATAAAAGTAAAAATTCATTTTATTTATTGACCTGCCCTCGTTATATTGAAAAGATTACGCCTAACAAATATAATAACAAGTACAGATACATTCAAGGTACACCGCCCCCATGCCAAATAAATAAATGTCCTCCAGCGCGGCATTGCCAGGGCGCCTTCAGTGCCATGCAGCTCATAGAGACAGTATTGGGAGGGAGAGGTGTACAATAATTAATTGATGAAATTGCATAATTAAAATCAATAAAGAGTAATCAAAGTATTTTCTTAATAAATTGGCTAATAGCATACCTAATCCGCCAGTTCATCATCAGAAGCTGTAACTTTTTGAAAATTAATTAAATAAGTCATTAATTGAATAATTGAATAATTAATTGATTGATTGATTAATCAATAAATCAAAAATAGCCTTTGTAGCCACATCTCTTGGTCACTGTCGTATCCAAATATTAGCTTCCTAGCTCAAAAGGTGCCTGAGATATTGCCCAGATGAGAAAGAAAATAAATAAATGATTAATAATTAAAATAAATAATAATCATAAAACAAAAATTAATCAATTGGCTAATAGAATACCTAAACCACCACAGTTTCATCCAAATCTGTAACTTAAAATTTTTTTTTATCAAGTTATAAATCAAATAATTAGATAATTAATCGATTAATTGATAAATCAATAAATCAAAAATATCCTTTATATCCACATTACTTGGTCACTAGCATGTCCAAATATCAGCTTCCTAACTCAAAAGTTGCCTGAGATAATGCCCAGAAAAGAAAGGTAATAAATAAGTACTTAATTAATATATAATAATTAAACAACTAATCAATTCATTGATTAATCAAAAAACAAAAAATAAAGTTTTTCCCAAAGAACTTGCTCACTATTGTGCCTAAATATTAGCTTCCTAGCTCAAAGGATGGCTGAGATATCGCCCGGCCAAACAAACAAACAAACAAACAAATGAAAAATCACTCAGAGTGACACTTGGCAAAACAGAACAAAGTACAATGGCACTCGGTAGAGCATCCTTTTGACCTCAAAAATAATTAGTGATTGAATTCAGTGACCTGATGTGCAAATCGTCTTCAAAGTTTAAGTTAATCGGATGAAAATGGACAATTTTAGAAATTTGGTCTATGTTGACCTTTTGACCTACGTTGACCTCTAAAATAGTTGGTGGTTGGTTTCACTAACCTGATATGAAAATCATTTTCAAATTTCAAGTCAATCAGATGAAAATTGAGGATTTTAGAAATTCGAAATTGTTGTTGACCTTTGGCCTATGTTGACCTTTTGGCCTACGCTGATCTCAAACATAGTTGGTGATTGAATTCGGTTAGCTGATATGAAAATCCGATTCAAATTTCAAGTCAATCTGATGAAAATTGAGGATTTTAGAAATTTTAAAAAAAGTGGTTGACCTTTGGCTTATGTTGACCTTATGACCTACGTTGACCTCATAAATAGTTGGTGATTGGATTCAGTTAGCTGATATGACAATCCTTTTCAAATTTCAAGTCAATCGGATGAAAATGGAAGATTTTAAAAATTTGAAAAAAAGTGGCTGACCTTTAGCCGATGTTGACCTTTTGGCCAATGCTGATCTGAAAAATAGTTGGTCGTTGAATTCAGTTAGCTGATGTGTAAATCATCTTCAAATTTCAAGTCTATTGGATGAAAATTGAGGATGTTAGAAATTCGAAAAAAAGTGGTTGACCTTTGGCCTATGCTGACCTTTTGACCTTTTGACCTCAAAAATATATAGCATTTTGTCGGACCACAAACTCCACCGTTTGCTGAAGTTTCGTGAAGATCGGTTTAAAACTTTGACCTGTAGGCAAATATAAGTGAGCAGACAAATAAACAAACACACAAAACGGTGTGATTTTTTTTTTTTTTGCCAAATAACAAAAAAACAAACAAAAAAACAACCGGAGTGAAAACTGAGTACTCCCTTTCAGCACACGTCATTGCCGAGCCCTCTTCGGTGCCCAGCAATGACATCATACAGCACCTGGAGATGGCATAGGAAAGGAGCTGTGTACAACAAAAAAACAAGAAAGAAAGAAACTGGAGTGAAAACTGCGTACTCCCTTTCAGTGCGCGTCATTGCCGAGTCCCCTTCGGTGCGCGGCAATGACGTCATGCAGCGCCTGGAGATGGCATCGGAAAGGAGCGGTGCACAACAAGATCTGACAACTTATATCTGATGTGATGAGAGATCTTAAAAGATTTATGGAAGGAAACTTTCCTCCCAAGTTTTATTAATAAAACAGAAGGAATCTGTTCTTGTGCAACTTCCTCATCATTCAAAAAATTCCCTTCTGTTTGTTCGGCTTTTGCTGCTCATGTCAGAAGAGGTCTGCTTCTGCATTCTGGAAACGCCTCTGTTAATTTTCCACTTCACCAGAATGTTGCAAAGAGGAATTTTCTAAGGACCACGCCAAAGACAAACTTGACTCGATTAAAATGGGCATAAAAACAGGAACAAATGTGGAATTGCACACTCCTTTGGGCAATTTCAGTCATGCCAATCATATTTGCATGTGTCCTATCAATCTGTGTGATAAAAGGAAATTGTTTACTTTGAGATGTAAATTGACTAAAGTAAATCAGAATACAGATATTCAATGCAATTCTTACCTAACTTTAGTGAGCATTGTAAGGGGTAAATATTAAAGGTGTGTAATACTGGGGGTTAGATGGAATATCATTTCAATCAACCCACAATGCAGTGGTTTGCTTCCAGTGTCTTCATTTGATAGAACAAATACATTGTTAATCGAGAGAAATCGGTAAGGTGTCCCAATGTTGACATGAATGAAAGGCTCTGCGTCAAGTTGCACAACCACATGAAATTGTACCAACATGCATTATCAGTGATACTTCAGGATCAGTAGAAAGAACAAGTACAAAAAGTTTTAATTAAAACAAAAGCCGCGTCGATGTTACACAATGCCTAGATGCAGCTGTGCCTATAACGTCGATGTTATAGGCACAGGACATTCCTATTGATTCGATTACTTGATGTTATTTTTGTGCAAAGCGAAAATATATCTCGGCAATTTCCCGTGTGTGGCGACGAATTTTTAATATATCTCAGCATTTTCCCGTCTGTTATTTCGGGCGGTGTATGACTGAGCATGCCGCGATTTAAACAAAATATATATATCTCGGCATTTTCCCGTCTGTTATTTCGGGCGGTGTATGACTGACCATGCCGCGATTTAAAAAAATATTTCTCAATGGACTTGAAGTTACAGGCCTTTGAGAATTCATTTCGTTCTATAAAGGGCAACTTTCATCGGATTTTCTTCCCGTTTTTTTTCAACCGAGTCTAAAACTATGTTAGCGACTGTGAAAAATGAAATGATATATCGAATTTGATTTGAAATAAAACTGTGTGAGAGAGGAAGACACCACGGGCCTACAAAACAGGCCTCAAAGCTATGCGAGTTAATAAAATGGTGGATATTTGTTTATATGAAGGCTCTCCCAGAATGGGTGG
>NC_136272.1:49963478-50053195 GCF_964187855.1 Myxine glutinosa | reverse complement strand
GTTGCCTACATTTCCAACAGCATTCGCCTCCATTGCGCACGTGGTCAGCTCAGAGAAGAAGGGCGTTGCCCGCCCCTCGTCATCGTGGGTGGAGCCGGGAAGAGCCCATGCCCACCAATCGGCACTGCGGAGAGCGACCCGGTAGGCGTGCCCTCTTCGCCCACGGCTTGATCTCGGGGAGGTCCATAAAAGGGTGACGGAGGGACTGCTTATGCAGATGAGTGAGGGAGCACGAACCAAGCAGTTCTGTGGAGGGAGGCGCTTGAGTGTTGACCAAGTTCGGAGTTCTGTGGAGTGAGGTACGAGAGAGAGATGCTGCTTCAAACAGCCCCTGCTGCATGCAGCTTTAACACGCTGCCGCGAGCAACGCCGCCGTGTGAACCAGAGTGCGGGAGTCAGCGGCCACTCACCTCCAGCCCTGCCGTTCTGCACGGACCTGAACCTCATCCTTCCAGCCCTGTGGTCCCACCTTCTCATCCCTCGATTCAATTCCTGCCTTCGATTCCCCATTCGTGTAAGTGAGTTTGGCTTGTTTTGTCTTGTCCTGGGGTTCCATAAGTAAGCTTGTTTGAGGAATTGCTCTGTGTCCTTCTGCTCCTTCCATTTCCTGTATATTACTTTTATTTATTCTCTTCTTCTTTGGTTTTGTATAGTTGTAATAAATCCCTGTTATTTATTACCTTTGGTTTCTTCTTTCTCATCCGATCGCTTTTGTCCTGTCCCCTATTGAGTATACGTGGCACGATTTGGCCGAACCGCTCAGAATCGGGTTAGTGTTGTTAACGGCTCGTATTTCGGATTGCTAAACCGCTCGGCAAACTCCATCTTGTCCGGGATTCAAGCGGAGTTACCCACCTGCCTTGTGGAGGGATTGGCGGAGGTGTACGGGAATCCCTTGACCAATCACCTCGGCCAATCCCACCCCACAGGGGAGCGGGGTAGCTTCAGGATCGGAGACAGCCAGTGCAAAATACAAGGGGGATTAACCCCCCCCCCCTTTGGTCAGGGGAGTGCCGTCCCCGTTTCCGTAACAATTGGTGTCTGGGAGTGGGATTTGGACCGGAAGTGCGCTTAACGCACTCAAAATTACGAGCGGCCGAAATTTTGTATTTTAACATCCAAATTAAAATCGTGCCATGGATGATCAAGGCGACCGGATGCCGGTAGGGGAGCTAGAAGAGGGTTTGGAGGCAACCCAGGATCCCGAAAAGGAATTGGGAGAAAGAGAGGAGGAAAGCGACGAGAAATCGGTAGCGGAGGTTTCAGGCGCACAGGATGGCGGCACCTCGCACGTGGTGATGAGGGCAACGCCCGCTGCGCAAGTAGGGGTTGTGGACCTTCAGAGCTTTTTGGCGCAAGTACTGGTCGCCATAAAATCGGGGAGGGAGCAATTGGGAGAAGAATTGAGAAATGGTATGGGAAGTAAATTTGGGGGATTAGAAAGCCAAATCGTGGAATTGAGACATGACATGGGAAGCCAAATTGAGGAAATGGGAAATGATTGGAAAACCAAATTAGGGAGGCTCGGAAGCAAATTGGAGGGCATAAATGGCCAAGCCAAATAAATAAATGAGGGGTTGGCGAGGGACAAGGCCACATATGAGGTAAAGGAGGTTGAGAGGGAGGTTGACTGCAGGTTGAGCGAAAAGGTTGCGGGGGTGCGCGATGAGGTAACACGAGTCGAGGAGCGTGGATTGAGCGAGTTGGAGCAAAGCGTGGGTAACTGGACCAGGGGGAGAAATCGCGACCCGGGGTATGGGGAAGCCGGCGACCGCTGAGGTAGAAGGGGGAATTTTAATAAAGCCAGCGGTCGTCGAGGTGAACAAAGAAAAAGAAATAATGGGTATAGTTGAAATTGAAAAGACGACGGAGGTAGCCCAGGAATTGAAGGAAAAGATGGAAAATGTACAAAGTCTAAGTTCACATCCTGATGCCGTACTTGCTAATCCTTATAAAGATTTGCAGGTGCGCATGGAGAGGAGGATCCCAAAGGTGAGACGGGCTGTGTATGGTGCGAAAAAAAATTTCGGAAAAGTGTTTGGCGTGAAAATTCTTTTCGCGCGCTTGGGATCCCAGCATACCACGGGCGTTTGTGGGAGGTCCGTTGGGCGATGTGTGAGAGGAAAGGGCGTGCGTGTAAGAAAAGAGTGTGCGACGAGGAGTGAGTGTGTTACAAAGTGTGGGAGTGATACCGAGTGCGAGGGAGAATGCACGTCTGAGTGTATGGAGTGTGACACGGAGAGTGGGTTGGTGGTGGCGCGGGTGGGGGAGGGCACATCGGAGCGCGTGATGGTGAGTGTTACAGAGGATGTAACAGGAGAGTGTGTGCAAGAAGGTGTGCGAGAGGTATGGTGTGTAACAGGGAGTGCGGTGATGGAATGGACGGAGTGTGTGGAATGTACGGGCGGCGTTGGAACGCCGGGTTTGTAGAGTGTGAAAGGGGTTGCGTATGCGTGTGAGCATGCGAGTAAGGCATCGACGTGGACCGGGATAGCGGTTATACCGATGTTTAACCGACGCGAGTTCTCGGTATGCGCCGGGCTGTGGGTATTGCGGGAGCCGGCGGGGATCGGTGCTGCGTCGCTTCTCTTCGGAGCGTCGTGCACGATCCGGGCCGGGGCCCCACCCCGCACGTTCGAGTCCGGGCCTTGCCGGGCAAGGCGACTGGTCCGGTTCGAGGGAAGGGAGGAGGGACCGGAGCGGCGCCCCCTTGTGGTTACGGCGTTCCCGCCGGGCGAGATTGAGCCATCGGGCCGGAGACCGAAAGCCTCCGCGCCAAGATGGTGCGTGGAATCTTGGCCCGAGCATGCCGCCCACCCCCTGAACTGAATGCCGGACGGACTCAACCTGCAGGCGACCAAACCACCCGAATGCATTGCGCGGCTTTGCGAAGCCGCGCTTTGAGAATGTAACAACGCACCGAGGCTCTGATATAGCGGACTGTGATGATGATAGTGTTTTGGATCCGAAATTGGGGATGGTGATTGGCATGATTGGTAAATTTGATTGGCGGATGATTGGCAAAGTGATGGGTAAAATTGGAATTTGATGGCAAAATTGATAATGGGAGATGCCCGATGTGGTGGGATGGCAACTCTGCCATCCCTCCCATCCACCCCGGGCACATGAGCATTAGTTATGGGGTTATGGCGGTGTAAACCAAGCCAGGGAGGGTTTGGACAATGGATTCGGGCCCTAGAGAAATTACCATAGGTAACTGTAGGGTTAAGTAGTGACATTGTACCTGTAGAGGGGACGTAGCAGATTAGTGGATTATAACGACGAGGGAGCGCAATAAAATTAGAGGCGACTGGGAAGCGCGAGTTTCAGAAGGGAGTAGTTAGATCAGATGGTGCTGTGTGTGTGTGTAGAAGAGTATTGAGCAGAGTATTGTGAGTGTGGGTGAGTGCATTGTATTGAATGAAGAAGCCTGCGAGGAAGGAGGGTGCAGGTGGCACCAGGTGTGTGAGCACAGGTGTGCAAGTGACTGAACAGGTGTATGGAGAATGGTTGAATGAATGGTCTGGAGTAAATGGAGTATGGAATGGATGGTGTGGAGTGAGTGTGGTGGAAAACGTGGATTGGAGTGGTTGGTGCGGGAGGAGTGGATGGGGAGGATGGACCCCCATCATGAATACCCGGGGAAGGTAGTTTAAGAGTTAGGTAGAGGGTATAGGTAAATTGTGGTTGGATATTGGCATCTGTGGTGCGCGTGGAAGAATGGTGTTTGGATGGGTGCATTAGTGACGTGGAAATGGCTGGGCGTGTGACCTGTTAATGTGTGTAGTTAAATGGGCACTCCGCCACTGTAAGGATGTCGGCCAGGTGAGGCCACAGGTAGGCTCTGGAAGCCAGTAGAGTTGTTGTGGATGGGGCCCGAGGATCCGGAGGACGGACCCGGGTAGCCCAGTGCCAGAGAGGGCACCGAGGGGGTAAGTGCCAGGGAGGGCCTTCCCCCAGTTAGATAGGTTAGGTAAAGGAGCAGGTAAGCTCGGAGGCAACTGCAGTGGCGGAGGTGTGCAGGTGGGTAGACCTGCTGGGAGAGCCACACGACTCAGCCCAGAAATTGTGCGAATGCACAGGGAGTTGAATCGAGGGAGTGAGACCCCAAATTGGTGAGCACCACCGTTTGGTCAATGGGAGTTCGGTTCTTAGAACCGCATCGTGTAAGACGGCCAATGGTTTGGCAGGGAAAGGCCCCGGGTAGTGTAAAGTGTGTTAAATTCATTTAGAGGCTAGATAGGATTAAAATCTCCTCGCGCCATCTACATCCACTCACCTGAGGTGATGACGTAGCTCCACGCCATGCCATGGTTGTTTTGGTTTTTTTGTTGCAGATGTTTTGGATTGTGAGATGCATCATGACGTGGGTCTGACATTGTGCTGGATGTTCCATCTCTTCCTCCTTAAGAGGGATTGATGATGAATTGGTGATGGCAAATTTAGACATTGGGATTGTAACGAATTTGGAATTAGGGGAGATATGGGGAAGACTTGACGGTCGTGACGAATTTGTAAATGTGTAGATTTTGTAAATATGGGGTAAGGGCAAGGGTAGAGTAGGTGACAGGGGGGGGGGTGGCTTACGTTAGGAACGAGCTTTCTCACTTCGCTCTCCGTGTGCACCTCGCTCTGCATTACCTTGATTGATTTGTACCCTTGTGACCTTACCCCTCGCTAACGCTTCCGCTTTGTCTTCCTTCCCCACCCATGGACCGTGCTCTCTGGGCAATGAGGGGGAGCATGCGGGAGCCCGCAATTGTGTGCCCGAATCCCCGCAAACCAGCTGCCTGCATCCATGCACCACCATATGGACCACAGTACTGTGGCCGAGCACCATTTATGGACCACCGTTTTGTGGCATGGTGCCTCTGCTGGGACCGGCCAGGTTGGCCAGAGAAAGATCTTGCTTGTGGACCATGGTCACGGTGGCACCTAAGCCAGGCAGGTGGACCACCATAGTCGGCCCCTGTTGGCCATAAATAACCACATTGGACACGGTTTGTTCTTTTGTTTTATTATTGCAAATAGGCAGCAAGCAGCAAGCACAACAAGAGTTGAGAACATCAATAAAGACAACATCAAGAACGACATCGGCCAGCAGAGGGAGCAGAAGATCAAGACCACCAGTGTGTTTTTTTTTTTTTGTGTTGTGCAATGTAGCACTGGATGATGCGTGACTGTGCATTTTGGTGCTTTGGTGTTTATTGGTGCTGGTGCGTCGATGCAGTGCATGCTGTCTCCTCCCTCCCACAGGATTCTTTCTGTTTCCTAAAAAGAAAAATGACAGGTCCTGGGTTGCGTTTTGTAAATAATCAGATAATGTCACTTATAAATAATGCTCCTCACCGTTCATGTTTAGTTTGAAAATTAATTCCGCAATTCGGTTAGTTGTGGGCGTGAATCTGTTAGGTAGGGTGCAACGTAATAGGGGGACATATTTATTGGTGTTTTAAAACTGTCACACTCAGGGTCAGGTTAATTGTAGAGGGAACTACACCTGAGTGTCACATTAAGTTAAAGTTTTCGGGGCGGGGCGTCCCGTGAGGAATGAGGGTGCTGTGTTGCAGTTTTTAGAACCTTCACTTTATCAAATTTAGTATTAAAATCCCTTATAAATAACCCCTGTGTACATTTCCCTTTAATTGGCTGTTAATTGAAATGAGTGCACCTTAGCTAGTCCATGTACAAGCACGTAGCCAATCATAGAACCTCTCTATAGTTATATCGTTATTCTGTGTTCCAGATAAGGCGGTGTGTCCAAAAGTCGATCTTACGTTGCACCAAATCAAATAAGATAGATCCCCCCCCAATAGCCCCGAAACTACATTGCCAGCAGCGTTGCCTACATTTCCAACAGCATTCGCCTCCATTGCGCACGTGGTCAGCTCGGAGAAGAAGGGTGTTGGCCGCCCCTCGTCATCGTGGGCGGAGCCGGGAAGAGCCCGTGCCCACCAATCGGCACTGTGGAGAGCGAGCCGGTAGGCGTGCCCTCTTAGCCTGCGGCTTGATCTCGGGGAGGGCCATAAAAACGTGACGGAGGGACTGCTTATGCAGCTGAGGGAGAGAGCACGAACCAAGTAGTTCTATGGAGGGAGGCGCTTGAGTGTTGACCAACTTCGGAGTTCTGTGGAGTGTGGTACGAGAGAGAGACGCTGCTTCAAACAGCCCCTGCTGCGTGCAGCTTTAACACGCTGCCGCGAGCAACGCCGCCGTGTGAACCAGAGTGCGGGAGTCAGCGGCCACTCACCTCCAGCCCTGCCGTTCTGCACGGACCTGAACCTCATCCTTCCAGCCCTGTGGTCCCACCTTCTCATCCCTCGATTCAATTCCTGCCTTCGATTCCCCATTCGTGTAAGTGAGTTTGGCTTGTTTTGTCTTGTCCTGGGGTTCCATAAGTAAGCTTGTTTGAGGAATTGCTCTGTGTCCTTCTGCTCCTTCCATTTCCTGTATATTACTTTTATTTATTCTCTTCTTCTTTGGTTTTGTATAGTTGTAATAAATCCCTGTTATTTATTACCTTTGGTTTCTTCTTTCTCATCCGATCGCTTTTGTCCTGTCCCCTATTGAGTATACGTGGCACGATTTGGCCGAACCGCTCAGAATCGGGTTAGTGTTGTTAACGGCTCGTATTTCGGATTGCTAAACCGCTCGGCAAACTCCATCTTGTCCGGGATTCAAGCGGAGTTACCCACCTGCCTTGTAGAGGGATTGGCGGAGGTGTACGGGAATCCCTTGACCAATCACCTCGGCCAATCCCACCCCACAGGGGAGCGGGGTAGCTTCAGGATCGGAGACAGCCAGTGCAAAATACAAGGGGGATTAACCCCCCCCCCCCTTTGGTCAGGGGAGTGCCGTCCCCGTTTCCGTAACAATTGGTGTCTGGGAGTGGGATTTGGACCGGAAGTGCGCTTAACGCACTCAAAATTACGAGCGGCCGAAATTTTGTATTTTAACATCCAAATTAAAATCGTGCCATGGATGATCAAGGCGACCGGATGCCGGTAGGGGAGCTAGAAGAGGGTTTGGAGGCAACCCAGGATCCCGAAAAGGAATTGGGAGAAAGAGAGGAGGAAAGCGACGAGAAATCGGTAGCGGAGGTTTCAGGCGCACAGGATGGCGGCGCCTCGCACGTGGTGATGAGGGCAACGCCCGCTGCGCAAGTAGGGGTTGTGGACCTGCAGAGCTTTTTGGCGCAAGTACTGGTCGCCATAAAATCGGGGAGGGAGCAATTGGGAGAAGAATTGAGAAATGGTATGGGAAGTAAATTTGGGGGATTAGAAAGCCAAATCGTGGAATTGAGACATGACATGGGAAGCCAAATTGAGGAAATGGGAAATGATTGGAAAACCAAATTAGGGAGGCTCGGAAGCAAATTGGAGGGCATAAATGGCCAAGCCAAATAAATAAATGAGGGGTTGGCGAGGGACAAGGCCACATATGAGGTAAAGGAGGTTGAGAGGGAGGTTGACTGCAGGTTGAGCGAAAAGGTTGCGGGGGTGCGCGATGAGGTAACACGAGTCGAGGAGCGTGGATTGAGCGAGTTGGAGCAAAGCGTGGGTAACTGGACCAAGGGGAGAAATCGCGACCCGGGGTATGGGGAAGCCGGCGACCGCTGAGGTAGAAGGGGGAATTTTAATAAAGCCAGCGGTCGTCGAGGTGAACAAAGAAAAAGAAATAATGGGTATAGTTGAAATTGAAAAGACGACGGAGGTAGCCCAGGAATTGAAGGAAAAGATGGAAAATGTACAAAGTCTAAGTTCACATCCTGATGCCGTACTTGCTAATCCTTATAAAGATTTGCAGGTGCGCATGGAGAGGAGGATCCCAAAGGTGAGACGGGCTGTGTATGGTGCGAAAAAAAATTTCGGAAAAGTGTTTGGCGTGAAAATTCTTTTCGCGCGCTTGGGATCCCAGCATACCACGGGCGATGTGTGAGAGGAAAGGGCGTGCGTGTAAGAAAAGAGTGTGCGACGAGGAGTGAGTGTGTTACAAAGTGTGGGAGTGATACCGAGTGCGAGGGAGAATGCACGTCGGAGTGTATGGAGTGTGACACGGAGAGTGGGTTGGTGGTGGCGCGGGTGGGGGAGGGCACATCGGAGCGCGTGATGGTGAGTGTTACAGAGGATGTAACAGGAGAGTGTGTGCAAGAAGGTGTGCGAGAGGTATGGTGTGTAACAGGGAGTGCGGTGATGGAATGGACGGAGTGTGTGGAATGTACGGGCGGCGTTGGAACGCCGGGTTTGTAGAGTGTGAAAGGGGTTGCGTATGCGTGTGAGCATGCGAGTAAGGCATCGACGTGGACCGGGATAGCGGTTATACCGATGTTTAACCGACGCGAGTTCTCGGTATGCGCCGGGCTGTGGGTATTGCGGGAGCCGGCGGGGATCGGTGCTGCGTCGCTTCTCTTCGGAGCGTCGTGCATGATCCGGGCCGGGGCCCCACCCCGCACGGTCGAGTCCGGGCCTTGCCGGGCAAGGCGACTGGTCCGGTTCGAGGGAAGGTAGGAGGGACCGGAGCGGCGCCCCCTTGTGGTTACGGCGTTCCCGCCGGGCGAGATTGAGCCATCGGGCCGGAGACCGAAAGCCTCCGCGCCAAGATGGTGCGTGGAATCTTGGCCCGAGCATGCCGCCCCCCCCTGAACTGAATGCCGGACGGACTCAACCTGCAGGCGACCAAACCACCCGAATGCATTGCGCGGCTTTGCGAAGCCGCGCTTTGAGAATGTAACAACGCACCGAGGCTCTGATATAGCGGACTGTGATGATGATAGTGTTTTGGATCCGAAATTGGGGATGGTGATTGGCATGATTGGTAAATTTGATTGGCGGATGATTGGCAAAGTGATGGGTAAAATTGGAATTTGATGGCAAAATTGATAATGGGAGATGCCCGATGTGGTGGGATGGCAACTCTGCCATCCCTCCCATCCACCCCGGGCACATGAGCATTAGTTATGGGGTTATGGCGGTGTAAACCAAGCCAGGGAGGGTTTGGACAATGGATTAGGGACCTAGAGAAATTACCATAGGTAACTGTAGGGTTAAGTAGTGACATTGTACCTGTAGAGGGGACGTAGCAGATTAGTGGATTATAACGACGAGGGAGCGCAATAAAATTAGGGGCGACTGGGAAGCGCGAGTTTCAGAAGGGAGTAGTTAGATCAGATGGTGCTGTGTGTGTGTGTAGAAGAGTATTGAGCAGAGTATTGTGAGTGTGGGTGAGTGCATTGTATTGAATGAAGAAGCCTGCGAGGAAGGAGGGTGCAGGTGGCACCAGGTGTGTGAGCACAGGTGTGCAAGTGACTGAACAGGTGTATGGAGAATGGTTGAATGAATGGTCTGGAGTAAATGGAGTATGGAATGGATGGTGTGGAGTGAGTGTGGTGGAAAACGTGGATTGGAGTGGTTGGTGCGGGAGGAGTGGATGGGGAGGATGGACCCCCATCACGAATACCCGGGGAGGGTAGTTTAAGAGTTAGGTAGAGGGTATAGGTAAATTGTGGTTGGATATTGGCATCTGTGGTGCGCGTGGAAGAATGGTGTTTGGATGGGTGCATTAGTGACGTGGAAATGGCTGGGCGTGTGACCTGTTAATGTGTGTAGTTAAATGGGCACTCCGCCACTGTAAGGATGTCGGCCAGGTGAGGCCACAGGTAGGCTCTGGGAGCCAGTAGAGTTGTTGTGGATGGGGCCCGAGGATCCGGAGGACGGACCCGGGTAGCCCAGTGCCAGAGAGGGCACCGAGGGGGTAAGTGCCAGGGAGGGCCTTCCCCCAGTTAGATAGGTTAGGTAAAGGAGCAGGTAAGCTCGGAGGCAACTGCAGTGGCGGAGGTGTGCAGGTGGGTAGACCTGCTGGGAGAGCCACACGACTCAGCCCAGAAATTGTGCGAATGCACAGGGAGTTGAATCGAGGGAGTGAGACCCCAAATTGGTGAGCACCACCGTTTGGTCAATGGGAGTTCGGTTCTTAGAACCGCATCGTGTAAGACGGCCAATGGTTTGGCAGGGAAAGGCCCCGGGTAGTGTAAAGTGTGTTAAATTCATTTAGAGGCTAGATAGGATTAAAATCTCCTCGCGCCATCTACATCCACTCACCTGAGGTGATGACGTAGCTCCACGCCATGCCATGGTTGTTTTGGTTTTTTTGTTGCAGATGTTTTGGATTGTGAGATGCATCATGACGTGGGTCTGACATTGTGCTGGATGTTCCATCTCTTCCTCCTTAAGAGGGATTGATGATGAATTGGTGATGGCAAATTTAGACATTGGGATTGTAACGAATTTGGAATTAGGGGAGATATGGGGAAGACTTGACGGTCGTGACGAATTTGTAAATGTGTAGATTTTGTAAATATGGGGTAAGGGCAAGGGTAGAGTAGGTGACAGGGGGGGGTGGCTTACGTTAGGAACGAGCTTTCTCACTTCGCTCTCCGTGTGCACCTCGCTCTGCATTACCTTGATTGATTTGTACCCTTGTGACCTTACCCCTCGCTAACGCTTCCACTTTGTCTTCCTTCCCCACCCATGGACCGTGCTCTCTGGGCAATGAGGGGGAGCGTGCGGGAGCCCGCAATTGTGTGCCCGAATCCCCGCAAACCAGCTGCCTGCATCCATGCACCACCATATGGACCACAGTACTGTGGCCGAGCACCATTTATGGACCACCGTTTTTGGCATGGTGCCTCTGCTGGGACCGGCCAGGTTGGCCAGAGAAAGATCTTGCTTGTGGACCATGGTCACGGTGGCACCTAAGCCAGGCAGGTGGACCACCATAGTCGGCCCCTGTTGGCCATAAATAACCACATTGGACACGGTTTGTTCTTTTGTTTTATTATTGCAAATAGGCAGCAAGCAGCAAGCACAACAAGAGTTGAGAACATCAATAAAGACAACATCAAGAATGACATCGGCCAGCAGAGGGAGCAGAAGATCAAGACCACCAGTGTGTTTTTTTTTTTTTGTGTTGTGCAATGTAGCACTGGATGGTGCGTGACTGTGCATTTTGGTGCTTTGGTGTTTATTGGTGCTGGTGCGTCGATGCAGTGCATGCTGTCTCCTCCCTCCCACAGGATTCTTTCTGTTTCCTAAAAAGAAAAATGACAGGTCCTGGGTTGCGTTTTGTAAATAATCAGATAATGTCACTTATAAATAATGCTCCTCACCGTTCATGTTTAGTTTGAAAATTAATTCCGCAATTCGGTTAGTTGTGGGCGTGAATCTGTTAGGTAGGGTGCAACGTAATAGGGGGACATATTTATTGGTGTTTTAAAACTGTCACACTCAGGGTCAGGTTAATTGTAGAGGGAACTACACCTGAGTGTCACATTAAGTTAAAGTTTTCGGGGCGGGGCGTCCCGTGAGGAATGAGGGTGCTGTGTTGCAGTTTTTAGAACCTTCACTTTATCAAATTTAGTATTAAAATCCCTTATAAATAACCCCTGTGTACATTTCCCTTTAATTGGCTGTTAATTGAAATGAGTGCACCTTAGCTAGTCCATGTACAAGCACGTAGCCAATCATAGAACCTCTCTGTAGTTATATCGTTATTCTGTGTTCCAGATAAGGCGGTGTGTCCAAAAGTCGATCTTACGTTGCACCAAATCAAATAAGATAGATCCCCCCCCAATAGCCCCGAAACTACATTGCCAGCAGCGTTGCCTACATTTCCAACAGCATTCGCCTCCATTGCGCACGTGGTCAGCTCGGAGAAGAAGGGTGTTGGCCGCCCCTCGTCACCGTGGGCGGAGCCGGGAAGAGCCCGTGCCCACCAATCGGCACTGTGGAGAGCGAGCCGGTAGGCGTGCCCTCTTAGCCTGCGGCTTGATCTCGGGGAGGGCCATAAAAACGTGACGGAGGGACTGCTTATGCAGCTGAGGGAGAGAGCACGAACCAAGTAGTTCTATGGAGGGAGGCGCTTGAGTGTTGACCAACTTCGGAGTTCTGTGGAGTGTGGTACGAGAGAGAGACGCTGCTTCAAACAGCCCCTGCTGCGTGCAGCTTTAACACGCTGCCGCGAGCAACGCCGCCGTGTGAACCAGAGTGCGGGGAGTCGGCGGCCGCTCACCTCCAGCCCTGCAATTCTGCACGGACCTGAACCTCATCCTTCCAGCCCTGTGGTCCCATCTTCTCATCCCTCCATTCAATTCCTGCCTTCAATTCCCCATTCGTGTAAGTGAGTTTGGCTTGTTTTGTCTTGTCCTGGGGTTCCATAATAAGCTTGTTTGAGGAAATGCTCTGTGTCCTTCTGCTCCTTCCATTTCCTGGATATTACTTTTATTTCTTCTCTTCTTCTTTGGTTTTGTATAGTAGTAATAAATCCCTGTTATTTCTTACCTTTGGTTTCTTCTTTCTCATCCGATCGCTTTCGTCCTGTCCCCTATTGAGTATACGTGGCCCGATTTGGCCGAACCGCTCAGAATCGGGTTAGTGTTGTTAACGGCTCGGATTTCGGATTGCTAAACCGCTCGGCAAACTCCATCTTGTCCGGGATTCGAGCGGAGTTACCCACCTGCCTTGTGGAGGGATTGGCGGAGGTGTACAAGAATCCCTTGACCAATCACCTCGGCCAATCCCACCCCACAGGGGAGCGGGGTAGCTTCAGGATCGGAGACGGCCAGTGCAAAATACAAGGGGGATTAATCCCCCCCCCCTTTGGTCAGGGGAGCGCCAGCCGCCATCCCCGTTTCCGTAGCAATTTTTTTTTTTTTTTTTTTTTTTTTTGTATACTGAATCGAGGCTCGTGAAAGAGCTAACATTTACTTCACAAACAAATCAACCAGACAAACAAAACACACAAAAAGAGGGAGCGGAAAACAATATGGGGAGAGAAGGGGAAGCACACAAACACAACATTTGAGAGCAGGGAGATGTGTGGAAGGGAGAGGGCTTGGGGGGAGGAGGCGTGGGAAGGGGGGGGGGGATATATATATATATATACACACAGACTTGGCATTTAATATGGAATATTTTTTTTTTCTTGACTTGGGTTTACTTTCTGAACTTGGCATATCAATCTGGTGAGTTTCTTTTACGCTTCGGTGATTTATTTGTTAAAAGAACCATGTCACTGATTGTCTGTCGCAGCAAGAAGTCAATAACAGGATTATATCACAGGTGGCGTGACAAAATGTACGGACAGGTACATTTGATGATTGGCTTCACAATCGGGTATATAAGGGTTGTTGCGTTCTGTATTAGTGGAAAACAACTGCTGCACGTTGACAAAAGTTATTCCCGCTTCCTCTGGAGATGGTCCGTCAACTCAACAATGCTGTTTGTCATGGAGTGGTGGCTTTACGAAATTCCGGCATGAAACAGCGTGCTATTGCTCGGCAGTATGGCATCACTCAAGGTCAGGTGTCAAATATCCCGAAACGAAATGCTCAGAGGGGTGTCCCTACTCCAATATCGAGGCCAGGACGTCCCCGCAGAACCACAAGGAGGGATGATTGCCAGCTCCACCGGTTAGTCCGCAATGGCCGTACCAAGTCAGCTAATCGGCTTAGGGCCGAGTGACAGCAACTGACAAATGTGCCTGTATCCAGAAGGCTAGTCAACCAACGACTGGTTCAAGCAGGCTATCGTGTCAGGCGTCCCCTGAGAAAGCCATGCCTGACAAGACAACACCGCCAGCGCCGATTGCAGTGGGCCAGAGAGCACCGTCAATGGCAGCCAGGACACTGGAATCACATGATCTTCAGTGACGAGTCTTGATTTCTGGTCTATCGTCAAGATGGCCATGTCCGAGTGCGCAGACAAGTGCATTAAGCCTAAAAACGAAGATTGTATAGTGCCAAGAGTCCAGGCTGGAGGTGGTGGGGTGACCGTTTGGGCTGCTTTTCATACAGGGGGCAAAACTGACCTTGTTGTTCTGAATGGAAACCTGAACCAGTTCAAGTACAGGGCCATTCTGGAAGAAATATTGCTTCCATTTGCTCGTGCAGCCTTTCGAGGAAACTTTGTTTTCCAAGATGACAATGCATGGCCTCATTGTGCTCACATGATCCAACACTTTCTTGCTGACCGTGGTGGAGAGCATATGGAGTGGCCTGCCATGTCCCCGGATATGAATCCGATAGAGAACTTGTGGGCAGAATTAACGCGTCAAATCGATAACTTGGACCAGCAACCTACCTCTGTGCGTGAATTGCAGCAGGCTATTGTCACTGCATGGCAAGCGATTCCTGTCCAAACCTTGGCAAATCTCGTGAACAGCATTCCTAAACGTGTACGCACTCTACTGAATGCTCGTGGGGGTTGCACGACGTACTGAACTGTAATTTTACTGTCCGTAATCCCAGTCGTAATTTAACTTTTGTTTAAAAATTTTTTGGCTAATGTGCAAAATAAAGAAATACTTCTGGAAAACGTACAGAAGTTTAACACAGTACTGTCCGTGAATTGAGTTCGATATCAGTTTACATCACTTTCAAGGATCCATTTATTTGCTTTGAAATGTCAAATGTGGTTTTTGTTTCTTTTAAAGGTCACGTTAACAAAATCTAGAATAATTTCAACATAATTCCATTGAAGTTTTGGTTCTAAGTCAACTTGAAAAGTAAGTTCACCCCCACAAAAAAGATTCCATATTAAATGCCAAGTCTGTATATATATATATATATATATATATATATATATATATATATTGTTACGGTTGTCGGGGGTAGGCAGTGGTTACCTTAGACCAGGTAGATTTGTGTAGGTAGGTGCTCCGAATGTCATGTCGGAGCCACCATCTAAATAAGTACTTGTTTAACCCGGATGTCAGATTAAGGTGTATCTTCGTCCCCATTACGAGGAATGGGGCACGTTAACTAGTTGTCGGGATTATGTTAATTGCCTTGTTCGTCAAACCTTAGTAATTTACATCCCTTGTCCCTTATGGCACCCCAAGAGACACTTGTGAGGAAATTCAAATTCACTGCATTAAATAATAATTATAAAACCAACCGGAAACCAGTTCTGAGCACTGCCGATGGCACGGCAACCAGCTACAGCACACATCGAGGTCGAGCAGGCCGAAGACCCGAGGAGCCGTGATTGGCCAGGGCAGAGTAAGAAGGCACTCACTGAAATGGTGAAAGAAGGCTGAGGAAGAAGCGGCCTGCTGATTGGTGGAGAGCTCCGCATGCAGTGTTGGGCTGTGGGCATTGGTGGAGAGGCACAGATGACGTCACGAGACGGTCAATAAAATAACTCTCGGACTGACATTTTCTCTCTTGCCTCTTGCCCCTCACGCCTTTCTCCACCCTCGACTCTCTCCTATTGGTTCCGGACTTTGGGGGAAGACGGCTTTGCACGGACATTCCTCTCATTAGGCTTCATCGTGGCGGTTGTTTTCCCGAGAGCTTGCCAGTGGTGTTCGGGTCGAGGCGGAAGAGCTGGTGTTTTGCCGACACGGTTGAAAAGCAGGCTGCGCACCTGCCACTTGATACGGACCGCGAGGCCTTGCTCCCGCCAAGGCAGAAGCCGCGTCCGGACTGCGCGATCAGGGCCTGACGATTGCTGATGAAGCACCGAGCGAGTTGAGCTAAGTGCCATAATTACACTATTATTTTCCATTTCTTGAATTCCCCTCTGTCTGTGTACGGTGTCTGTTCTGGGAGTGCTCCATATAGGAACTTTATTTTTTGTCGAATTTTCTTGTTACCGGCATTCCGTTTTAATAAATCTGTTATTTTCCTTGTACATTTTAAACCTGTTTTTCGTTTGAGTTACTGTATTTTGTTTGCAGGCTTTGGGACTGCCGATGGACAACAGGTAAGACCATTCATCTTCCCCTCCCCCTTTCTTCCTCCAGTGCATATAGTAAAATCCACATTTGATCAGTTTGCCTCAGCGTTAAAAGCTTGCGTTGGATATTCGTGATCCCTGTGGTGTTCACCTGGGGAGCCACACGACAATATATATGTAGATATATATGTATATATTGTCGTGTGGTATGAAAGGTATGAAAACCTGCCAGTGTGGTAGTGATGCCTGTTGGCCATGTGGTCCAGAATTTTAACTTGTCACTGCTGATATCAAAACTCTCAAATCTTGGGAATGAAAATAAACCTGGATTTTGGGATCATTAATGATGAACAACATTCGATGCATTCGATGGCACATTATCCGGCCACTGTAACGCGCCACGTACATTTTCTGTGGCATCCACTGCAGTCCTCCGGGGGAATGCCTTGTAATTAATTGCCCTTGCTGTCTGTTGCCATATTGTTTTTCAGGATACGGAAATAAATCGCCCCTAAAGGCACATCATAAAGCATTATTTATGTGAAGCCAACAGACCCTGTAGCAGAGCACAGAAGTACCATTCGAGTTAATTGTCTCACACGTCTCATTAAACGCACATGCTAAGTCGTGCTTCATCAAAACGATATCATAGTTATTAACTTCTAAAAAATAAAAAATAAATGTATTTAAACAACCGAGTGTTTCCAAGTTTGTCGTCAAGAAGAAGACGCAGTCAATGTCCTCAAATTTGATTATCGATCAGTTATTGACGCCGTGTGAAGGTCTAAGACATCCATTCACTGATCAATATTTACACAGAAAATAGTGAGAGTTTCATCAATGAACAATCGAGATGCCAGTAACAACATGGCAGGAAGGTTAGTAAAAAGTATGAATTGATATCATACAAAAATGTACTGCTGAGCATAATACCTTATGCCAAAGGAGCAGTCAGGTGTAGGTAGGCATGGAGGATTGAAAGAATTACCTCGATTGCATAATAGGTGGTAGCGACAGACATTCTGTTTGAAGGCTTTAATTGGAAAACTTGGCAGCAAGGGGTGAGGAAACAGGTTCTATGGCGGGTCAAATGAGCCAACAAAGCATATCCTTTGGACCATGGAAGGCGAACAAAGAGCATGTCAGATGGAAAGGAAATCTCAAGGAGACGCAAAGGATGGAATATGGGATCAATCTCAATGTTTAGATATAGGATCAATAGAACAGAGAGGTAACAAAAACGTACGAGGAAGGCCCTTAGGCCCACCACAGCCTGAGCTATGATTGCCAACCTGTGGTTGTTTGCTCTAGGTCTATCTTTTTTAAATGTTGAGCATCAAGAAAGGAAGCAGCGCCGCATACCATTTCTAAAGTCTTTGGTATATATCGGACGGAGTTCGAACTGCTGACCCTCCCAGACTCGGCGTGGATGCTGATAAATGTAGTTTGGGGCCTATCAATATGAAGTAGTTTCAAACATCTGGATGGATTTCTGGCTGGGTTGTCGTTTTTTACCAGTTCGCCATCCCAAGCTCTCCTTGTCCAGCTTCATACCGTTTCCTGCACCTTCCACGGCTTTCCCGTTCCACAACCCACAGGTTATCACCACCATTTCTAAACACACCCAAGCGGCTTCCAGGAGTGGTTGCTTTAATTTGAACAAATGCCTCTTGGGGAGGACGGTAGGGTTGGAAGCAAATTCGTCTCACACAAAAATATATGTATTTGGTAATGATTCCATTGCAATTTCTCGATAGATATCCAAAGGTCTTCGCTCGTCCCTCCTTATTTGCTCATCGCTTTATCCATCCTCATTTGGAATGCTCTGCCACACTCATAATTCATCCGTTAAATTTGCAATCATTGCGTCCGCTTTACTTGAGTTTTCTAAAATATTTTTTATGTAAACGAAGTCGAGGCTCATATAAGAGCTAAAATAATTTATATATATATATATATATATATCTTTATTTGCATCACATCCCCTTTGTAAGTTCATGTTTGTCATTTCCATCTCATTTCTTGCCATGACTGTGATTGAAAGGAAAACCATGTATGTACACGTTAAACATAATAAATTCGGTTTATTAAATTTTCACCCAGGTTCACCGTTGTGATTCAAACGGCGTTTCCTGATTTTTTGGCAAAGCAAAATGTGTCCTTCTCTTAAATAAACAGTGTCGGTGAATTGAGTGAATTGCTTTTCTAAATACGCGATCGCCACAAATAAAGCATGTCAGAAAATTGTTTTGGAAGCCTGTGACAAGCCAATAGGTGGACAACATGATTATCAATATCATCGTTATCAATAACTAATTATTTATTCCACAAGATAGCTCGGTGGCGATGCCCTCATTTCTAAGATGTTCACGGTGTGGGTTCAATTTCTAACCCGACTATAAACTGTCATGTTGATGTTTTGTGGGACGAGGGTCACATTGATGAGTCAGGTGGGATTCTAAGCTGGGGTAGGGGGGTTGACGCGGGACCACGTCTGCTAGCATTATCTCATCATCATTGTCATCATCATTGTCATCATCATTGTCATCAACATCATCATCATCATCATGGACACCAGCCTCATCATCATTATCGTCATCAATGCCATCACTATCGTCATCATCATCATAATCATCATCATCATCATCGTCATCATGCCATCATAATCGTCGTCATCATAGTCATCGTCATCATCATTATCATCATTATCATTATCAACATCACCATCACCATCATCGTCATCATCATCATCATTATCATTACCGACACCAGCCTCATCATTATCGGCATCAATGCCATCATCATCGTCATCATCATCATCATAATCATAATCATTGTCATCATAATCATTGTCATCATCGTCATTATCGACATCACCGTCAGCATCATCATAATCATCACCATCATCATCATCATCGTCATTGTCATCATCGTCATTGTCATCATCGTCATTGTCATCATCGTCATTGTCATCATCGTCATTGTCATCATCGTCATTGTCATCATCGTCATTATTGTCATCATTATCATCGTTATTGTCATCATTGTCATCACCGTCATCACCGTCATCATCATAATCATGCACAATGCTCGATAAAGCACCTTGGTTGGTTCTGCTGAAGCAGTTTCTCAGTTACAATCCCAGACGAGTCGCAACTCTGACACAGGATACTCGACCAAGTGTGCAGGAATTTGTAATTTGTTCCTGGTGCCGGGGATAACCCGTCTACTCTTCACGAAGGGCATTGTGGGATCTTTAACATCCACCAACGAATGCTGGAAGATGGGATTCCCAGTTTAACGTCCATCCGAAGGACGGCCACACACAATGATGCCTCGCCCTGCCTGCGAAACACCAGGATGAGAGTTCATAGCTGGGTCCAGATTCAAACCAGGCCAAACAGGTGAGGTGAGTGTAACATTACCTGGTCGATGGCAAAGATCCATGTGTCAAAAAAATGGCCGACTTATCCCAAAATTCCGAAAATATTCCTGCGCTGACGACTGATGGGAAAGCAATGGTAGACCACATGGGTCGTTTGGTCTTGCCATGAGAATACTTTAGCAACACCAACACCTGGTTAGCTTATGCTCCACAATGCGGATGACAATTATCGCTATTATCATCATAGTACTTGCACACAAAAGGGTAGCCCCAAAACGAATTACTCCTTCCTAATAATACAAGGAACAAAACCATCATCTATACATTGAATAATTCGTCAATTTGCCGACGCGAAGAGATTGCTCCATATTCTACAATTTTCACCTATTTCTCAGAACAGGTAGTTTTGGAAAATACTCCAAACTATTTGAAAAATCTAAACAACAACTATAGTACCATTTTTTGGGGTGCCAATTATACAGGTAATTGCAATAGTTGCTCATTCATACCAATAATAATAACAGTAGCGATGAAATTCTCGACACCTTCACAATAGCAATGTAAATGCGTAAAGTGAGTGCATTATAGCGGCTTATTGTTTCAGAGTGGAACAAGCATCGAAACAGCTGCAAATAGAGCGTGACCAACGATGGAATGTGGGTAGGGGCACAATTGGTCTGGGACATTAGGCCAGGACAAGCAGCAGTCCGAATGGAAAGTTAAAATCTCCGTACTTGCATCCAATTGAATCAAATGCATATTTCATTGGAAAGGTGCACAATGGCGGAGCTGCTGCTTGTTTGTGAGGACGACCACAGGTACTTCAAAGCAGTCAATGGTGTCGATGCTCCTGGTCTTTAAGTACATGGGAGATTAGCAGGAGCCACCGATACCATAAAGGAGCACACCTTATATTACAGGCAGAAGAACAATGGTGTGCAAAATTTCTCATCACGTCGTATTAGAGGACATTGGTCGATCTAATTGGCACATACAATTTTATCTGTCTCACTTTATGAGAAATCCGAGTCACCATTCTCTTCTTGGATATGTGTGTATATATTGTTGCGAATATGGAATTTGGCCTCCATATCCGCTTGTAAATATTCCCCTATTTTCTCCAATACTCCCCAACTTTCCCCAATCCCCCATTCCCTAGTCCCATTGCATGTAAATAACAATCAGTAGAGCCGACCTTCCCCTTATTCCCCCATTAAATGTCGTGCCCAGGTCCACCGCACCACACGTAGACAACTTTCGGACATCTTCCTAGTTATTCTTATTCTATGTCAGTTAAGGCCTCGTCTCCATTAATTATGACTCTTCGTTGCACCAGAATGTGATTATATGGCATCAGTAGTGAGTTTAGGACCTTTCCCATACCTCCTTCCATCTTCTTCCCCAACCAACTATGGCTGCAGCAACGGAGGAGATGGCGGCGGAGCGGGGGAGGATGCGTCCTCACACCGGCTCGATTAGCGCCATTGACCACGCGCTCCACGGGGTTACCACGGAGGGGCTGGCTGTCAGCTCCTCGTCAAGGGCGGAGCCTGGTAAACCCCCCCGCACGCACCCAATGAGAAGCAACGTGCCGATTCCACGAGGCGGAGCTAACGAGCCGAGGGCGTGTCACTCCCCGCCGGATATACGCGGCCACGTAGCGGACGTGACGTCAGATGCGCCTCAGCTTGGAGAGAGAAGCCACCGCCACCCCCAGCGCGACGATACCTCCCCGCATCTTTGGACCGGACCGGACCGTACTGTACCCTGCCCCGAGCCCAGGAGGACCTGGAGCCATCGATACCCGCTTTCCTGTCATCAACCCCCGTGTGAGTCAGCCGTTGTCCCGTTTGTCTGTCGTCTGTCCGGGGTTAATATAAGAGTGTGTCTAAGTGCCTGTCTTTCTGTGATTATACCTCTAGCCCCTGTAATCTGACCTTTCCGTACGAATATAATCTCCTCCGGAGGTCTTGAGAATTGAAACATTGGTGTCGTATTGTGTTATTGTAATCCAGCCGGGTGTCTTCTTTTTCTTATTGAGCCAGCATCGCGCGACTAGTCAACGTTCGGGCACAATCGGGTAACTTGTGCAGACGTGGTCATACCATAAAACCGCTCGGTAAATAACATCCAAGCCACGTCTGTAACAATATATACAGTCACGTGAAAAAGTAAGTACACCCCATGTAAAGTTTTGACTTTTTCAACATATTTCAACATACAGCTATTCGATCTTCATTTCAACAATATTGATAGATGAAGGTGATATAATATAACAAATATCATGAAACATTTACATTTTGTCATCCATGTTATAATTTAAATAAACATAAATGCAAATTTCGCATGTGGAAAAAGTAAGTACACCCTTGGCCCTAATCGGTGGTATTGCCCCCTTTGGCAGAAACAACCTCAAGTAGGCGTTTCTTATCACTGTCTACCAGTCTCTGATATCGACTGGGAGAAATTTTTGCCCACTCCTCCATGCAGAATTCTTTCAGCTGTGCGATGTTTGAGGGGTTTCTTGCATGCACAGCTCGTTTCAAATCCCCCCCACAACATATCGATGGGATTTAGATCCGGGCTTTGACTTGGCCATTCCAGAACCTTCCATTTATTTCTTTTCAGCTATTCCTTGGTGGATTTACTGGTATGTTTAGGGTCATTGTCATGTTGCAAGGTCCACCTTCGGTTGAGCTTCAACTTTCCGACAGATGGCCTCACATTATCCTCAAGCACCCTGTGGTACAATGAAGAATTCATAGTGGATTCTATGATGGTGAGCTGCCCAGGCCCTGATGCAGCAAAGCTGCCCCAAGCCATAATATTTCCACCACCATGCTTTACAGATGGTATCAGGTTTTTGTGGTCAAATGCTGTCTTTGGTTTTCACCAAACATGTCTTCTGGTACTGTGGCCAAATAGTTCGACCTTTGACTCATCTGTCCAGAGCACATTGTTCCAGAAGTGCTGGTCTTTGCCTCGGTGTTCATTGGCAAACTTTAGTCTAGCCCTGATGTTCTTTCTGGACAGCAAAGGTTTGCTCCTGGCACACCTCCCATGTAGATCAAATTTGTGCAGCCTCTTTCTAATGGTAGACTCGTGCACTTTGACATCAACAGTGGCAAGAGCTACCTGTAGGACCCGTGATGACATTTTGGGGTTCTTAGAGACTTCTTTCAGCATCTTGCGGTCTGCTCTCAGGCTGAACATGCTGGGGCGGCCTGGTCTGAACAATTTGGCAGTTGTTTGGAATCTTCTCCACTTGTAGATGATCTTCCGGACAGTCGAATGATCGATTTCAAATTGTTTGGAGATTTTTAAATCCCTTCCCAGACTCATAGGCATCTATACTTCTTTCTGAAGGCCTCAGAGAGCTCTTTTGATCTAGGCATGGTGACGCCGCACACTTCAACAACAAAGAGCAAACCAAACTAAATGTCTGAGGTTTAAATAAGACAGGTTCCTCCAAGATCTTCTCTAACGATGTTCTAATCATTTGCACCTGAGCTGTTGCACCTGATTCTAATTTTAGGTATTTGAAGTAGTGATAAATGTAGGGGTGTACTTACTTTTTCCACATGCGAAATTAGCATTTATGTTTATTTAAATTATACAATGGATGGCAAAATGTAAATGTTTCATGATATTTGTTATATTATATCACCTTTATCTATCAATATTGTTGAAATGAAAATCAAATAGCTGTATGTTGAAATATGTTGAAAAAGTCAAAACTTTACATGGGGTGTACTTACTTTTTCACGTGACTATATATATATACATATACATATATATATACATATATATATATATATATATATATATATATATATATATATATATATATATATATATATATATATATATATATATATAATAGATATATATATATATATATATATATATATATATATATATATATATATATATATATATATATATATATATATATATATATATATACATACATAAAGTAATGACTTGCAGTTGGGATTAAAATCAAATGAATCCATTTTTGAGTTCTCCAACCTTTAATGAGCAAATAAATAACTGCTCGACGTTTTGATCAGCAACACAGATAAACGTGCATCCACTGACCTTTCTCAAGAGTAACGTAAAACAACTCTATACCCTCCCTTATATAAGGGAAAAAGGGGGTGGGGACACCGAAACCACCAATCAATGCCATTCTGGAACAACTTGTGCCATTCAAATTTAAACCGTAAATCAAAAACAAAAACCGTTGAACCAACTGAAACCATACATTGGGATGTTACATCAAAACAACCGTTAAATCAAATGAAGCAAACAAAACGTAGCATAATTCAAATAAATCGATGAAAAATAAACAACATGATTAATTGCTTCAAGTGATTGTGGTAACTTAAACGAATTAAGCTAAACGGATATATCGCAAACCCAAAGTTAGAATATATACCCAAGTGACAGCAACCGAGGTAATAATTTATATGCTTGGTGACGCAGTTTCTCTGGCACGTTTCTGCATGAGAGGGCCAAAAGTTAGTGGTAAGTCCAACACTTCCTCTGTGAGCACCACAACAGACTCCTCCACATGCCATGCCTCCAAAATTCTCCTTCGTTTACTGGGGTTTGCACCCAAAATGCTGGCACTATCACATAGCAGAACATGGCCTGCCTTCAGACCATGTTTGGCAATGGCAGGTCTCTTTGGATAGTTGCACTCGAAGGCCTTGCGGTGCTCATTGACCCATTGTCTTAATGTTCTCCCTGTCTCTTCAATATATTCTGCCCCACAAACACAAGGAACCCTGTATACCACCCCCGCCCGGTCATTCCTGGGAAGCTTATCCTTGACATGCATCAGTGCCTGTTTCATGGTGAACATAGGTTTGTAACTTACCCTCACACCTGCCAATTTTAAAACTCTGCCAATCCTTTGGGACACCCTTGGCACAAAAGGCAAAACACAATAACCTTTTGGTTGTTCCTGTGGGAAATACCTGTTGCGAGGCTTCGCCAAGATCGCATCCCTTTTTGGTAACAATGTCCGGGTAGCCATTGGTCTTCAGCACATCTTGTAGATATTTCACCTCTCTTCTTTTATCTGTGATTGTCGATGGTAAATCACGTGCCCTTTTAAGGAGGGTGTGCACAACAGTGATGTCCATATTTCCTCTTGGATCCCCTCGTCACCCAGGTGTCCAGGAAGGCGATGGATCCATTCCGTTCCTTTCCAAGGGTGAAACTGATGGAAGGAAAGGTCTTCCCAATAGCCTCATGTATGTTACTAACTGACTCACTGGGACAGATGACAAACGTGTCGTCCACGTAACGATACCATACACTTGGCTGTGTTATGAGGGATGGGATGGTACGATCAGGACACAGCCTTCAACTGGCTGCGGAGGTGATGGCGCCGATATTTGGGATGCGGGGTTGTAGGGATGTAGTTGGGTAGTCTGGAGGTCAACGTGGTGCTGTGCGTGTCCGAGGTGTGTGGACCATGTCTTCTGGATGAGTCTCCTGGTGGAGCATGGCTGTCGACTAGACATTGGCGTGGTCAAGTGTGGGTGGGCACTGGGGGCTGCAGTTGTGTGGACTGGGGGGTGTGGGCGGTGGCAGGGGACGTGATGAGGATGCGACGCACTGCGACCGTTCCCCCCGAGGTATTGGGGAATGGTGGAGTTGGTAGCAGGTGCTCACCACATTGGCCAGCTGGTGCTAGTGCAGCCGTGTTCCTCGCAGGGGGGCAGAAGGATGGATGGTGGGTCGCACCCTTATGGACACTCATGGGGCCATGTTGGAATTTTGGCTGCTCAGCTTGTCCCGATGGCCCTTGCATGGGAGAGGTGTGGAGCTGTCGTAGCCAGATGTAGTAGTGTAGTAAAGGTCACCGTAGGAGGCGGATCCACATACTTGCCAGTACAGTAGGGATAAAAGATCAATTTTGAAGAATTGGATTGGCCCGATGGGATAAATTTGGGGATTTTGTGCGGTGGGTGGCACTCTTGGACCCGACCAACAGGCGAATACCTGCACATCAAGGTAGAGGTAAGGCCTTGATGTTTACTGTCCCAGGGTTTATTACTTGCTTATGGAAATTGGGGGCATGTAATTTGCAGTAGGGGGCGGGTGAGAGTGATGGCATGGTCAGTGAGAGGATGGAATGTGTGCCACAAAGGGTCTTGTGGGTGGTGTTTGTTTATGTGTCGAGGTGTTGTGTTTTTGTGTGGTCGAGAGGATGGAAATTGAAATACGAGTGGAAGTGATGATTATTGAAATGTGTTTGTTTTGGGAAATGAGTTAAAATGTGAATGGGAATTTCACATAAGCTGGCCATGGCAGCTCTTTTGTACCATCTTTTCATAGAAATATGTGGTTTAGAATTGCATGGCAGTGGGGGAGGAAATGTTTTTGTGGATTGTGTGGGTGGGGACGGTGTGTGTGTCCACAGGTGCAGATCAAACTCTGGAGGAGCGGTGACTGCGTCCTTCTCTGCGGTAATTACCCCAGGCAACCAGTGGTGTCTGGAAATTGGGAGCCCGTTGGGGTGGTGGGGGTCTGTTTGGGCACCCTGGGGTATGAAAATCCCGGCGGCCCGTGATGCTGGATGGAAGCCTGAGGCGACAGAGCCTGGTGTGTCTGGAGGCCCCCCCCCCCCTCCCTGTGGGATGACAGCCTAAAAAGATGTTTGGCTGTCACGGGACCAAGAGGTAAAGGGGGAGGGGGGGGGGGGGCGAAGAATTCCTAAGTCGGGCGACTTGTGTTTTGAACTGCGGGCACCACAGCCTGAAACGCCCCCACCATCTTGCTTGTACGGTACCTCCCCGCTGCCTAGTAGAAACGCACACACATGTGTATGACATCTATGCCATGGTCGTGCAGGGGGGTGAAATACGTGATTTGTGAAGACTTTTGTGTTTTGATGATGTTTGGAAATGTGTATGAGTGGTTATGGGTTTGTGTAGAATGAATGTTGGGTAGAAATCCACCGAGCCATGTCACTCACCTGTAACACCAGGACAGGGCCTGCGGAAATTTGGGGTGCATTGAGATGGCCCCGCATGTAACGTTGAGTCTTGTGGCATCCACTGGGGACGTGGTCTGTAGGGAGGGGTTGTATAAATGTTTTTGTAGTTTTTGAAATTTTTGCAAGTTTTGGTTAAGTTTTGTGGTTTAGGAAGATTTTTTTGCATGTTGTTGTTTTTCTTCCTGTCCCAGGAGTTAGGGCCAAGGATTCCACGATTGTACATATTTGCATGGTTGCTTAATGGGGTAGAACGGTAAGGAGAATAGGTAAGTAGCTTCGGCTCACTTCCCACAGCCCTCCTGATTTATTTCATAGGCTAATTAAGTGTGCGTCAGTAAGTGGTAAGACTGGGATGGTAGCGCCAGCAATGAACTTTGCGGGGCTGTGGTTCCAGGGGGGAAGGGGGGGGGGGGGCTGTGTTATGTTGGTGGGGTTGTGCTATGTAGAGTCAGGTAGATTTATATAGATGGGTGCTCCAATGATCGTGATAAGAACCACCATCACGTAATAAGTAGAATATTTGTTTTGACCGAATGTCGGATTAAGTGTTACATGTGGCCATATGAGGATGGTCCTTGTGTTAACTAGTTGTAGGGATTATGGAACAAGTGACCTTATTCGTCTAACCTCGGTAATTTACGTCCCTTTGTCCCGTATGGCACAGCGTTAGACACATACAGTAGAAAGTGTCCATTAAAACTGCACACATAATAAAACCACCAGGAGGCCAGGACAGTGAGTGCTGCCGCTAATTGCATCACTGGAAAGCACACATCGAAGACAAGCAGGCCAAAAGCCACACCTCAAGGGGTCATCATTGGTCGGGGCTTTGAGTGACAACCAGGATTATTAAGAAGCGAGACACTGGTTGGTGGGGCGCGGCAGATAAAAGAACGCGCTGGCAGACATTTCCTTTTTCTTGCTTCTTCCAGTTCTGGATGCGTACATGAGCGGTCGCCCTTCTGCTTCTCGTTTTGAACTTTCTTCTTCTCGTTTGTCCTTCCCGCTTCATTCCTCCTGGCTTTTCTTCTTCTTTGCCCTTCGCCGACGGACTGATTTGCGCTTCGCTCCCTGCAAAAAGGGCACGGACGAACGGAAAGGCGCTGAGTGAACCAGCCACGTTCCGAGTCTTGCTGGTGATCGTGGGGAGGCAGAAGAGCTGTAGACGGAGGGTTGCGGTTTGCCGGCACGGCTGGAGGAGCGAACGGCACGTCTGCCGTTGTCAGGCGCGAGAGGCCTGTTTCGCGACAGCGCGCGCGGCCTGGTGAGATGGGGCAGACTGAGGCCTAGTTCCCGCCAATGAGCAACCGGTTCCCGCCAGGGCCTCGGATGATCCTGACAAGATATTCCAGCAGGCCTAAGTTAAGTCCACTAAATAACCTACACCATTTTATTTTTCACCTCTTTATTTTATCCCCTGTCTGAGTGCAAATCTGTCTGTAACTGTAAGGAGCGCTCCAATTTAGGACTTTAGTTTCACTGTCACATTTTCTTGTTCTCGGTATTGTCTTTAATAAACCCTTTTGTTATTTCCTGTACATTTTAAATCCGCCTGGTTTGAGTTACTTGTTGCAGGTTGAAGACTGCCCGGCGGTATCACTCAGGTCAGACCCTTCATTCGTCCTCTTCCCATTCTTCCTCCGGCGCATATATAAAGTCCGCATTTGATCGTCGCCTCGGAGTTAAAGCTTGCTTTGGCCATTCGTGATCCGTGTGGTGTTCACCTGCGGAAATCACACACATATATATATATATATATATATATATATATATATATATATATATATATATATATATATATATATATATATATATATATATATATATGTATGTATATATATATATATATGTATGTATATATATATATATATGTATGTATATATATATATATATGTATGTATATATATATATATATGTATGTATATATATATATATATGTATGTATATATATATATATATATGTATGTATATATATATATATATATATATATATATATATATATATATATATATATATATATATATATATATATATATATATATATATTGTTGTGGTTTTGGAACAAAGGATAATCCCCCTCGTAGGTAGACGCACCACAACATGAAGCCTCGCGATAGTTGTTATTTCTTAGTGAATGTAAGCGTAGTCCTGTCCTGTATTCGTTTTGTGTTGAGCAGGCCCATGAGTAGGGCGGTCTTTTGGCGCAAGCATGCCACGATTGCCACGTGGCAGGCCTGAACAAGTCTGGTGAGGCCGAAGGGAGGTGCTGCAGAGGGAGTGGCCGGTAAGCAACGAGCCGCCAATCAGGGCTCGAGGGGAGTGGTGAACCACGACGATGAGAGGTGGGGTTTGGAACATTCGAGTAGGGCCGGGGCGGGCGGAGCCATAAAACCCTGCTCCGAGTCCCCCCACCTCAGACGAGAGTGGAGTTCTCAGTCAGAGTCGCGCAGCCCATGAGTTGGAGTTCTGTTCAGAATCGGAGTGTTGGACTTGATCACTGAAATAGCCGAGATTGTACACGAACCTGCCCCGTGCCCCGTGCCCTGCGCTCTGCGCTGTATTAATCGTGCGCTCGAGAAGACGACCCGTGTCGGGCCACAGATGCGCGATTTCCTCCTGCCTGCCTTCTCCTGCATACGTGCCGTAACCGCCAGAGAGCCACGCCGGGCGAGCTGCTCCGGAGCGAACGACGGCAAAGCGCGTTTGGCGGGCGAACTTCTTCTCTTCTGCTCCCCGTGTGCGTGAGTGGGCCCTGTGTCTGGGAATAAGATAAAATTGGTTAAGCTTCTGCTCTGTGTCCCCTTTCCTTCTGCGAATCATTGTACTTAAATAATAAATCGTGTTATTCCTCTTATTTGACCGTTCCCGTCCCTTCCATCCATTGGCCTCGCATGGTACGACTAGAACCGCTCGAATCGGGTTCCATAAAAGTAAAGGCACGAGTCACGTGATACGCATACCGCTCGGCGTACTCGATTAAGCGTGGCTTGTGCAAGGTTCAGTCCCCGCTTACGTGGCAGCGTGGGTTAAAGGTACGTGCGACGTTGACCCGATACCCTTTTTCACGCTTGCTGCGGAAGTGGCGATTCGGCCTCATGGACCCGAATACCCAGAGGGAAAAAGGGGTTTAATCCCCCCTTTGTAACGTGGAACGGGCTTCAGGAGATCCGCAACTATATATATATATATATATATATATATATATATATACTGTATATATATATATATATATATATATATATATATATATACTGTATATATATATATATATATATATATATATATCTATATTATAATAGCCGTAGATGATTCTGTCTGTCTGTCTGTCTGTCTATCTGTTGGGTGTCTGTCCGGGGTGTGGCTTACTCGGTTTGCAGAGTAGCTCCACCCATAGCTCCACCCATTCTGGGAGTGGCTATAAACAAATATCCACCATTTTATTAACTCGCATAGCTTTGAGTCCTGTTTTGTAGGCCCGTGGTGTCTTGCTCTCCCCCAGTTTTATTTCAAATCAAATTCGATAAATCATTTCATTTTTCACAGTCGCTAACATAGTTTTAGACTCGGTTGAAAAAAAACGGGAAGAAAATCCGATGAAAGTTGCCGTTTATAGAACGAAATGAATTCTCAAAGGCCTGTAACTTCAAGGCCATTGAGTCTCTCTCACGCCTTTATCTCCAATCTAACTCACCATATGATTTCATTTTTATCGATGGTTTTACTTTTAGACTCGGTGTCAGCAATAATTGAGAACAATCCACACACGCGGGAAAATGCAGAGATATATTTTTTAAAATCGCGTCATGGTGTATCATACACCGCCCAACATGACACCGCCGGCAATGTGTCGATATATATTAAAAATTCGCTTTTGCTTTTCCGTTATGATATATTACTATTTCGTTTGATGATAGTCGTCACAAAAACGTCAACAATGATGCCGACATATATTTCTTCGTTTTTATTTCATTCAACATATTAGCCGGAAGTAAAATATGTTTCAGGAAATTACCGAGAGATATTTCTTCGTTTTTTTTATTAGTTATGTGCGCATACACTTTAAATAGGTTTATTTGAAATCTTTAATTTTCCACAATATAATTTACTTGCCATTTATCATTTGATGATTACGAGACAAATTCCTCTTGAGGATCGTGACAATTCATGCGTTGCGTGGAAACTTCCATTTCCAAAATGAATGAGACGATCGATGAAGAACGACTCGGTGTCACCAACGCGGGAAAATGCAGAGATATATTTTTTAAAATACACCATATCACCGCACAACACCGCCCAACAGCCAACAAGTATCATACACCGCCCAACAGCCAACGAGTATCATACACCGCCCAACATGACACAGACAGCAACATGTCGACATTATCGCTTTTTCTTTAAACCGAGTGAACCGAGCCGAACCGAATACACCGCGTGAATTCACCGAGCGAATTTCAGCCAATTCCACCTATTTCTTCGTTTTTATTTTATTCGTTACCAGCAGAAGTACCCAGCGTTGCCGGGCGGGGGAGGGGGGAAGGGCACGTACACTTTAAACATGTATATACATGTGGGATGTGGGATATATACATGTGGGACATGTGTACGTGTGTGTACGTGTGTACGTGTGTGTGTGTGTGTGTGCGCGTGAATATGTGTGTGTGTGTGTATATATGTGTGTGTATGTGTATGTAGGCTAACCCCCGCTCTAGCAGGGAAAATGGCCTTAAAATGCATGTTGTTGTTGTATGTGTATATACATGTCTGTGTGTGTGTGTTTGTGTGTATATGTGTCTGTACGTGTGTGTGTGTGTGTGTGTGTGTGTGTGTGTGTGTGTGTGTGTGTGTGTGTGTGTGTGTGTGTGTGTGTGTGTGTGTGTGTGTGTGTGTGGAGATGTATGGAGATGTATATATGTGTATATATGTGTATATGTGGATACATATGTGTATACATATTTGCATATGTGCATATGTGTATATGTGTCTGTACGTGTGTGTGTGTGTGTGTGTGTGTGTGTGTGTGTGTGTGTGTGTGTGTGTGTGCATGTGTGTCGATGTACGTGTGTGTGTATGTGTATTTGTGTGTGGGTGTATATGTGTGTGTGTGTGTATATGTAAACATGGGCCGGTGTGTGTGTAAAGTGTGAGGAGGTATTGGAGAGGAAAATGCAGAGATATATTTTTTTAAATCGCGCCATGATGATAAACGAAAATACACCGCCTAAAATAACAGTCGACATATATTTAAAATTCGCCATACACATCCATGCGGGAATCCCACGGGCATGGATGTGTGTGACATTTCGACATATTGAGTTACATGCTGCGCCTGCACATTCAGTTATATAAGATGGTTACTGGCAATTGATCACATCCACAAATGATGTAATCCACACAATTTATGTACTTTACATAACGTTAATAGGAATACATGCCCGTGTAGATGGGAAATACAGTTTGTTTGAAATAAATCACAAATATCAGAAGAAAGTTTTTTAAACCATTTTATATAACTGAATGTGCAGGTGCAGCATCGAACTCAATATGTCGAAATGTCACACACATCCATGCCCGTGGGATTCCCACGGGTGACCCCGCTAGTATATATATATACTGTATATATATATATATATATATATATATATATATATATATATATATATATATATATATATATATATATATATATATATATACAGTCACGTGAAAAAGTAAGTACACGCCATTTAAAGTTTTGACTTTCAACATACAGCTTTTGATCTTCATTTCAACAATATTGATAGATAAAGGTGATATAATATAACAAATATCATGAAACATTTACATTTTGTAGTCCCTTGTATAATTTAAATAAACATAAATGCAAATTTTGCATGTGGAAAAAGTAAGTACACCACTACATTTATCACTACTTCAAATACCTGAAATTAGAATCAGGTGCACCAGCTCAGGTGCAAATGATGAGAATATCGTTAGAGAGGATCTTGGAGGAACCTGTCTTATTTAAACCTCAGACATTTAGTTTGGTTTGCTCTTTGTTGTTGAAGTGTGTGGCGTCACCATGCCTAGATCAAAAGAGCTCTCTGAGGCCTTCAGAAAGAAGGTTATAGATGCCTACGAGTCTGGGAAGGGATTCGAAAAGATCTCCAAACAATTTGAAATCAATCATTCGACTCGCCGGAAGATCATCTACAAGTGGAGAAGATTCCAAACAACTGCCAACTTGTTCAGGCCAGGCCGCCCCAGCAAGTTCAGCCTGAGAGCAGACCGCAGTATGATGAAAGAAGTCTCGAAGAACCCCAGAATGTCATCACGTGACCTACAGGTAGCTCTTGCCACTGTTGATGTCAAAGTGCACGAGTCTACCATTAGATAGAGGCTGCACAAATTTGATCTACATGGGAGGTGTGCCAGGAGGAAACCTTTGCTGTCCAGAAAGAACATCAGGGCATGACTAAAGTTTGCCAATGAACACGTAGGCAAAGACCAGCACTTATGGAACAATGTGCTCTGGACAGATGAGTCAAAGGTAGAGCTATTTGGCCACAGTACCAGAAGACATGTTTGGCGAAAACCAAAGACAGCATTTGACCACAAGAACCTGATACCAACTCTAAAGCATGGTGGTGGAAATATTATGGTTTGGGGCAGCTTTGCTGCATCAGGGCCTGGGCAGCTCACCATCATAGAATCCACTATGAATTCTTCATTGTACCAGAGGTTGTTTGAGGATAATGTGAGGCCATCTGTTGGAAAGTTGAAGCTCAACCGAAGGTGGACCTTGCAACATGACAATGACCCTAAACATACCAGTAAATCCACCAAGGAATGGCTGAAAAGAAAGAAATGGAGGGTTCTGGAATGGCCAAGTCAAAGCCCGGATCTAAATCCCATCGAGATGTTGTGGGGGGATTTGAAATGAGCTGTGCATGCAAGAAACCCCTCAAACATCGCACAGCTGAAAGAATTCTGCATGGAAGAGTGGGCAAAAATTTCTCCCATTCGATGTCAGAGACTGGTAGACAGTTGTAAGAAACGCCTACTTGAGGTTGTTTCTGCCAAAAGGGGCAATACCACCTATTGGAGCCAAGGGTGTACTTACTTTTTCCACATGCGAAATTTGCATTTATGTTTATTTAAATTATACAATGGACTACAAAATGTAAATGTTTCATGATAATTGTTATGTTATATCACCTTTATCTATCAATATTGTTGAAATGAAGATCAAATAGCTGTATGTTGAAATATGTTGAAAAAGTCAAAACTTTACATGGGGTGTACTTACTTTTTCACGTGACTGTATATATATATGTATGTATGTATGTTTGTATGTATGTATGTATGTATGTATATATGTATATATGTATATATATATATATATATATATATATATATATATATATATATATATATATATATATATATATATATATATATATATATATATATGATACAGGAGGTTCACAGTCAGATACACTGTGCAGATTTTACATGGGTTTGTTCCTCTATGACCAATCACAAGTCCTTGGATTTGAGAGGTGTTATTAGTTGCACATATCTCCTAGGACAATGAGTTGAGGGTTGGTTGGTTTGTGCTTTTGAGTCAAGTAAGATACCTTTTTGAAGACACAGGTAGAGACTGTGGATATGGGGAACATCGTTAAAGCTCTGCTGTCATAACAGCCTTGACAGCATGACTTTCCATCTCCTCTTTACGCCATGTCCCATAAAGTTGGGGCCGGCGGCATGCACACTTCCACCGAGTCTTTCACGAACCAGCGGTCTAGGCAACACGTTTGACTGAAAATGGCAATAATTTGTAATTAGCTCATGGTGCTGGTGATAACCTGCCTACACTTTGATTTTATGTCCATCGACTTATATTGTCGCAGACAGAACACCCGGATTGGGGCCGGCGGATTAACGTCCATACAAGGGACAGTACACCTCCACATGAAACCCCTACCTGAATTGGGTCGTGAAGCACCATTCCGACAGTTTATAGTTGGGTCGGGATTTAAACGCAGATTAGACAGCTCAAAGGTGAGTGCGCTACCTCTTCACCATCCTGTTACACAATTGGCATGACTTCCTGATGATGTTTAATTAGACGTTTCATCACAGAAAAGTGATGACATTTAAACCTGTAACAGCAACAATATTTGTTTTGAGTTATAAGATAAACAGGTGGAAGCCATTTACCTGTAATTGTATTTTCTTTCTCTATATATATTTTTCATTCAATGGGAAGTCATCAGTTAAATGCCTGACCTAAATATCATTTGGCTGACAATAAATGAACGATGTTATTGTCCGACATTTGACGACAAATTTAAACATTTAGTGCATTTAGGTAACACAAATTAATGGTCATCATTCGGATATTTTTTGCCAGCTCGCCACGAGATATTCATCCAGAAAAACAAAAAATGGATCTTTAAAAATGAATAAACATCCTTCAAAAAAGCAAATGACATTGATATGTACCTATTGACATGCCAATAACACCTTCACACTTTAAGCACCTTTTCCTCTCTGACACATCTCTCAATATGGCAGTTTTGACTTGTGACAGGAAGCATGTCTTTTGGGAAGAGGTTCACCCTCATTATGGTACCAGGTGAGTCTCAAAGATACACCTGTCCGACTGCGGCTCTACGGTATGAAGCAGAATCACAGGACAGAAAAAATACGAGTTGCTATCAGACAAAAAGACATTGCCAAATATAAAAATTGTCCTGCCAATCGGATGCCTGGTGTTGGTTGGCTTATAGCCTGGTGTTGGCTTAGCGGTTAGGGTGCCGGCTTGGGATCCAAGGATCCTGGGTTCGAATCCCGATCGATCGCTGAATTAATGCCAGGGCGTTGACTCAGCCTGTCATCCTTCCGAGGTCGGCAAATTGAGTACCAGCTTGCTGGGATGAATGATCACGGTGTGTACCCCGATTTAGAATAGGTACACCGTATCTCTGCGCATCGTAAGAGGCGACCAAGGGTTGGCGTCAAGAAGGGCATCCGGCCATAAAAAAAAAACATTGCCTCAAACAGGGAACCATGATTGTCATGGGGCCTGCAAAGTTAACCCCAGCTCCAGCGGGGAAAATGGCCTTAAAACGATCATTCATTCATTCAATCGGATGCCACCAAGGCCATGTGCCGCAACTAAGGTTCAAGATGGGCGATTGAAACATCAAAAGAAACTGCTGTAGGTGATGCCATCATATTGCGCTTCAGCTTATCATACACGGTGTACTGTGTGGGAATAAAAAGGAAATCATAAGTTTTGGTGGTGATGCGTTTATAGAGATGATATGAATTGAAAAATGATGTAAGAAATGACCGACTTGCTTTGCACCTGTCGAGATCAATACATTCATTCCCCTGTGACCGTTGTCTTCAAATATTGTTTTGGTGACGGATCACTGAAGTGTGATACAGGTTGCATTATAGTATGGAAGCGAGCATTATATTTATCCAAATAATCCTTAAACAGGTGCAGTGAATGTAATAACAGGATGGTAAACTAGAACGGCACTCAGTAGAGAGCATACCTCCACCAGGTGAACATTTTACGTTTTGTATCCCAGAGTAGACCAGAAAATCACAATACATGATCACATTTAATCAAAATCATCCGTCCACAACGTTTTGAGATATCCTGCTATGTATCGTTTTTGGCCCTATCTACCAATGGTGGAGAATCACTTTAAAAATTCTAGTAGCCGGATCCGAATCCGGATCTTCACCAAAATCTAATCATTTCGTCGGTGTCACATACGCTACATCTCTGCCAAATTTTGTCCAAATCCGTCCATAACTTTTTGAGATATCCTGCTATATGTTGGTTTTAGCCTGATCACTCAATGGTTATAATAATCACTTAAAAATTAAATAATTCTCATATCTGAATCCATATTCAGATCTTCACCAAAATCGAATCGATTCTTCCTTGTCAGACACCGAACTTGTCCACAATGTTTCGTCCAAATCCGTCCACAACGTTTTGAGATATTGTGCTGTATATAGTTTTTGGCCTGATCTCCCAATGGTGAAGAATCATTTAAAAAATTCTAGTAGCAGGATCCGAATGCAGCTCTTCACCAAAATCTAATCATTTCGTCGGTGTCACATACGCCACATCTCTGCCAAATTTTGTCCAAGTCCGTCCATAACTTTTAGAGATATCCTGCTATATGTTGGTTTTAGCCCGATCACTCAATGGTTATAATAATCACTTTAAAATTAAATAATTCTCATATCTGAATCCATATTCAGATCTTCACCAAAATCGAATCGATTCTTCCTTGTCAGACACCCAACTTGTTCACAAAGTTTCGTCCAAATCCGTCCACAACGTTTTGAGATATTGTGCTATATATAGTTTTTGGCCCGATCTCCCAATGGTGAAGAATCATTTTTAAGATTCTCGTAGCCGAATCCGGATCTTCACCAAAATCTAATCATTTCGTCGGTGTCACATACGCTACATCTCTGCCAAATTTTGTCCAAGTCGGTCCATAACTTTTGGAGATATCCTGCTATATGTTGGTTTTAGCCCGATCACTCAATGGTTATAATAATCACTTAAAAATTAAATAATTCTCATATTCGAATCCATATTCAGATCTTCACCAAAATCGAATCGATTCTTCCTTGTCACACATACAACGTGTCCACAAAGTTTCGTCCAAATCCGTCCATAACTTTTAGAGATATCATGCTATATATAGTTTTTGGCCCGATGTCCCAATGGTGAAGAATCACTTTAAAACTTCTAGTAGCCGGATCCGGATCTTCACCAAAATCTAATCATTTCGTCGGTGTCATATACGCTCCATCTCTGCCAAATTTCGTCCGAATATGTCCACAACTTTTTGAGATATCTTGTTCACAAACAAACGGACAAACGGGCAGGGGTGAAAACATAACCTCCATCCACCTTTGCTTGGCGGAGGTAATAAAACAACCGATCATATATATATATATATATATATATATATTTATTTATATCGTGCTACATCAAGTAATCAAACTGCCCTCGGGACGAGCTCCTTCACTGGGACTGACTATATCCTCGGCGGAATTATACGGTAAAGCGCATTTTTACGGTAAAGCGCATTTTTACGGTAAAGCGCATTTTCTCGGCACAGTAATATGAGCAGCTGGTGTTGATCTGCATCCGAGAAAAAAAAAATGACCGAAATAACGAACATCAGGTGTAGTCTTTTATTTGTGGCAGAGTCTACCTGGCGACTGATAAATCGACCTGACAGCACAACTAACTGGGATTACGGGGTGATCGCATTACCCACGGAATTCCTTATGAAACCGAGGAGCAGAAAGCAGAATATGGGTAGCGTGCTCCTAGGTGGGACAGGTACTCGGGTCACGGACAGGTACGCGAGCGACCTAGTGCATCACAATCCTGGAAACTTTACTCCCGGCAACGGCATTTGAGGAGATTGGGAGGAACTTTCCTTTAATTTCTGAATCAGTACCGGTGTGTTCCTAAGGTGCAAAGAGGAAAAAGTAAGGAAGAGTGGGATGGCGTAAAGAACGTGGAAGTTGGAAACTTCCAAAAGTTTCATTTCATGCATGTCTTCAAATTACGAGATCCTAGAGTGAGTGTCAGAGGTATTTGGGAGCAAGCTTCCTTCCCTTCGGAGGTGCATGCAGAAACTGTTTACTCTTCCTATCGGTTTCCCAACGAGCCGGTGCCCTGGAATTCCGACCTCGGCGAGGAGGCGTCCTCTGCCATGACGGGCGAGGACCACTGGCGGCCAAGACCACGGGCGAGGAGGAACAAAAGGTGCCTTAAAGTGAGCGAAGCACGGCGGCACGAGTATGAAAACGAAGTACGACAGACGATGAACATCCTTCTCCCCTTTCCTCCTCCTCCTTCAACACTCGCTCCGGACACGAGAGAAAGTTGAGCGAAAAGCGCGCGCACCGACGACGGCGAATAAACTTGCTTGGTGGAGTCATTCTCACGCGTTCACAACTCACCTCCACCGGACGGGGCTGTGGAAGGCGGACGCGGTAAATAAGCAGGTAAATAGGGAGAAAAGGCGGTAAATAAGGAGAGTGAGGGTCTCTCTCCGTCGTGCCGGCGATGGATCCGAGCGTGGGGTGCGCAGTGGAGTGGCCGCCGGTGAGCTCTCGCTTGCGGCACCGTGTATTGTTATCGTTTAAAGCGCGCTGCCTGCGCTGCTTACGTCACATCCACCTGCTGCGCAATCGGCGGGAAAGTAATTGGAAAGAAGACTAACTTGTATTGTTGTATCGGTGCTCATATAGCTCCGCGCTCAGCTACATTAGCGGCGGCTTGTCAGTCTCTCGGGTAGCGATACAGTTTCCACCACCGTCTGCTCCCTCCTTTCACTTGAGAGCCTTGAGCGTCGGCCCGAACACCACCGGCACCCCTACAAACCCGCCTTCTCCCAACTCTCTCCTCCTTTTCCAAATCCCGGCCCCAGCATCCCATCTATCCCTCCCACTCGCAAAGAAAAGGCGCGATGCCGTCGGAAGAGGACTCGCTCGCTTCAGACTTTGTAAAGCCGAACTCCAGAGGAGTTAAGAGTCTTCATCCGTCGCCTCCTAATCATTCCTGAAGTCCTGCGTCTTCCTTCCATGCGCAACACTCACTCCCGCAGTGTCGTTGACATTGGTACTGTCGTTGGCCTTAACTCGCAGACGTCTCAAAACTCTGCTTCACATTGTGTGTACCTGGTGCCTTTTTCTTTCGTAAGAGAGCCTTGAGGACTCAAAACAAGCAAACTGGGGTCTCCCTGGAAACTTCTTTAAAACCAACTTTGATCCATCCAAAGATCATCTTCTCCTGATGCTTTTGTGCTCATGCGCAGCTCTTTGGCGCCATCGAGTGGAAATATACATAATGCAATTGATCAAGTCGACCGTTACAAAATATTCATCCACGACGATGACGCACAGTCAGGCTGGAGGTATCTCACTTACCCACTTACCCAGGTCTGTGGCCAGCCGGAGCATCCAGGGGGGAGAGGGGCGGGAGGCAAATTAAATTCAAGAGGGGGGGGTTTCTTTTCAAAAGGCATCAAAACAACTGGACACCGTGGTGCTTCTGCGAGGAAACTTTCTGCTAGAATACGCGAGAAAGAAGCTCGTCGAATAGAATTCTACCACCTTTACCGGAGTTGATGTATTTAAGATATGTGGACTCCGATGATAAAAATCAAAACCTAGATTCTCCAAAAACAAAACAAAAAAAAAAAGCACCAAAAGTCTAACAGCAGCGAAGCCGGGCTTGTAAAATATTATAAACCACAAACACATATTATTAGCTTTTGAAACAGTCACTAATGCTGTTTGTAACACTAGGGCATGCCCGTACTATATCTATATCTAAAATTATATCCCCCCCTCTATTTACATGAAATGGTTTGGTCCATGAAATGTTTTGGTTCATTCGCAACGCCAAAGCGAACGGCGAACGCTTTACATGAAATGGTTTGGTGCATGAAATGTTTTGGTCCATTCGCAACGCCAAAGCGAACGGCGAACGGCTTGCGAGTACAGTGACAATCCCCCCCCCCCCCCCCCACTCTATTTAGATGAAATGGTTTTTATTAGTTTTAAAACATAGTTTAACGCCAACATAGCGGCAACATAGTTTGCAAACGTGAAATAAATGAATACGCTCTCAAATGTGCCATCCGAGGCAGAGTGTGTCCGCCACGTTCGGCACACGCGATAGCTCGCTGCTCTCTGATTGGTTGAATCGTTTTTTGGACATAGCTCGGTAAGTAATTGTCCGATTAATATGAAACCTTGAAAAGGCACATCCTCGGGTCCCCAGCAATATACCTGGCAAGTTTCAAGTATATCGGACCCGTGGTTGTCGAGAAACAGCGGTCACAGACAAACGTACAAACAAACAAACACACAGAGATTACTGGAATTATAGATAGATTAAACAAAGAAATTTGGAGGAATCCCGACATCCATGAGGTAAGTTTTACTTACAGAACTGTGCGAAGATCTACAGTAATCTATATACCCCAACCAAAGTTGGAGGTGTGCTCATTTACCAAGCAGCTAGCTAGCGCTTGCCAAGCCAGCAGTTCCTTAATGGTTTTGAATGGAGTGCTTGCTCGAATGTTTTAACCACTTGGCGATCTCTCCACAAGAACGTTGGTAAATGAACACATCCAATGTTCTTGAGACCCGACCATAGAGAGACTAATATATATACCCCCAAAGAGGAATGACCTTTCCTGCCACTCTGAAAGTAAGTGGGTGTTTACGCCGTAATGACATCATAAACGTAGTGACGTAGCATGACGGCCGGACGCAAAACTGCCGCTACTTTAATATATATATAAGACATATATTTAACCTCCAGTAACGTTGCAGTCACTACAAAGGGATTAGTGTTACGATTAGATTTACGATAATAATAACGTTACATTATTATTACGAAAATTAGATTTTTTTTTTTTTTTAACCGAGGTGAATTCCTTACTTCCGCAGTTACACCGCTTCAATCCATCAACTTTCCATTCACGACATTGGGATTAAAGTGTTATGGTTATATTTACTATAATATTATTATTATTATTATTACAAAAACTATACCACTGAAACGATACAACTATATTAAGAAACCTGGATTTAATTTGGCCGAAGCGGACAGTGAGTCATAACGCCTAAGGCCCATACGTAACGCCATGCTTTTGATATTTGATGGTCATTTTAACAATCGGTTTGTTTGTGTTTCACACAGAATGAAAAACGTAAAGGTAGAGAATGGCGATTGTGATACATGACAGGTTCGACGATATGTTCGGCATGAACGGATTATAAATCAAAATGGTGGTGTGTGGAGAGTCAGCTGCAACACCGCCGTAATGACATCAGATAAATCACACCACCCTGTCATGTGACCAGATTCTCAGCTCTGATTGGTATACGTTTGAGGGGACATACATACATACATACATACATACATACATATATACAGGCGGACAAGCATTGTTCGAGACGGCTCTGCCCGATAGGCTACGCCATAAAAATAAAAGATAAGAGGTGGCGGTGAACAGCTGTTTTAAAGACCTGGAGGGAGGAGTGGGATTGAAGAGAGTGAGGGAGTTTGTACCAGAGGTGGGAAAAAAAGAGGAATGAAAGAGTGAAGGTGAGCAGAGAGTCTTGATTTTGGCGGTTTCACCAGAAGACAGTTGCTGGCAGATTTTGTGTGTCCTGCAGGAATATTTGGGGGACAAATCACAGACAAAGCTGGGGTAGTTAGGCCGGAGAGGAGTCCGTAGAAGCCAGAAAGACCACCAACCTGCCAGCGGTGAGCGAGTGAAAGGCCTTCAGAATCAGCTTCATCGCGGGAGATACCATTGATTCTGAAAGCCTAGGATTGTGAAGCCGAACTAGGTGTGAGGGAGGTGCAGGGGAGAGCAGAATTCCATTGAGATGTGGATTAAAGCCTTGTATGTGGTGAGGACTCAGAAGTGACCAGGAAGGACTTCACATGATGGAGGATGCCCAGACGGCGATTGGCTTTGGAGGCCAGCTTGGAAATGTGGTTTTCCCAGGAAAGATCATCGCAGATAGTGAGACACAAAAGCTTGAGTGACAGAACTTATTTGAGAGGATTGTTGAGAAAGTAGATGGGAGGGTTGTTCAGACGGTCTTTACGGAGAGACATAGTGGGAGAGTGGGAGATTTGTCAGGATTGAACGACATGTTCCACTTGTCTGACCAGTTTGTGATTTTGTCCAGGTCTTCGAGAGTGAAGAGGCTGCTGCCTGCCGAACTGAGGGATGAGGTATGGAGCGGCAGAGAGTAGAATCATCAGCATAGCGATAGAGAGGATTTTCCAGAGAGTCGGATAGATCATTAATGAAGACCAGAAAAATCACAGGGCCCAGAAAACTGCCTTGGGTAACTCCAGCCAGAACAGGAAGGGGAGATGAGAGAATTCCATTCAGGGCCACACGTTGACTGCGAACGGAGAAGAAGTCCGCAAGCTATGCATGGAGGTGTTTAAACTCTGTGTTTTACATTTTAAACTCCTTGTCACGTGTCACATAAGTGGCTGACAGCTGCGTAAATCCTTTTTTTTTTTTTTTGTATACATAGTCGAGGCTCGTGAAAGAGCTAACATTTATCACACAAACAAATCGACCAGACAAACAAACAAAGTATATAAAAAGGGGAGCGGTAGACAAGATGGAGAGAGAAGGGGAAGCACACAAACACAACATTTGAGAGCAGGGACATCAGGAATGTGTGGGAGGGAGAGGGCTTGGGGGGAGGCGGCGTGAGAAGGGGGGTAGAAGTATAAACACAAGGACACCAAGGACTTCCAGGAAAGAAGTTGGTATTTCAAAGAGGTGGATTTGGGGTGAAATTAGCGGGGTTAGAAAAGATCAAGGTTTTGGATGGAGGAAGATAAGAGATGGTGGTGAACAGCTGTTTTAAAGACCTGGAGGGAGGAGTGGGATTGAAGAGAGTGAGGGAGTTTGTTCCAGCGGCGGAGAAAAGAGGAATGAAGGAGTGAAGGTGAGCAGAGAGTCTTGATTTTGGCAGTTTAACCATAAGAGGGTTGCAGGCAGATCTTGTGCGACCTGTAGGAATATTTGAGGGACAGAGCCCAGACAGAGCTGGAGGAGCAAGGCCAGAGAAGAGTCGGTAGAAGACAGAAAGACCACCAACCTGCCTGCGGTGAATAAGTGAAAGGCCCTCAGAGGTGGCTTCATCACGGGAGATTCCAATGATTCTGAACGCTTTGGTTTCAACAGCGTGAAGACGAGCTAGGTGTGAGGCAGGAGCACCAGCCCAGAGGGGAGAGCAGTATTCCATTGAGCTGCGTATGAAAGCCTTGTATGTGGTGAGGAGCTCAGGTGTGCCAAGGAAGGACTTCGCACGACGGAGGATGCCCAGTCGGCGACTGGCTTTGGAGGCCAGATTTGAAATGTGGTTTTCCCAGGAAAGATCATGGCAGATAGTGACACCCAAAAGCTTGAGTGACAGAACTTCTTGGAGAGGATTCTTCAGAAAGTGGATGGGAGGGTTGTCCAGTCGGTCTTTTCGGAGAGACATCGTAAGAGTGTGAGATTTGTCAGGATTGAAAGACATGTTCCACTTGTTTGCCCAGTCTGTGATTTTGTCCAGGTCTGCAGAGAGCGATGAGGCTGCAGACTGCCGATCTGAGGGATGAGGAATGGAGCGGCAGAGAGTGGAGTCATCGGCAAAGCGATAGAGGATTTTCAAAAGAGTCGGAGAGATCATTGATAAAGACCAGAAAAAGCACAGGGCCCAGAACACTGCCTTTGGGAACTCCAGCCTGAACAGGAAGAGGAGATGAGAGAAACCCATTCAGGGCCACACGTTGACTATGACTAGAGAGGGAGCCCGCCAGCCATGCATGGAAATTTCCATGGGTACCAAAGGAGGATAGGTTGATGAGCAGAGCGGGGTGCCAGACCCTATCGAAGGCACGTGATATGTCGAGGGAGACAGCTCTAATATCCTGTTTGGCATTGAGGACCTCCATCCATTGTTGAGACAGCAGAAGCAGCAAGTCCAGAGTAGAGTGACCTGGTCTGAAACCAAATTGATGATCAGAGATCAAGCCATTGGAGAAGAGGAAAGATTTCATATCCGAAGCAATGATGGATTCCATGACTTTGCTGATAATTGGGAGAAGGCTGATTGGTCTGTAGTTGCTAGGATCTGTCTTTGCATCTTTTTTTTGTGTAAAGCGGTGATGTTGGCTGATTTCCAAGCAGATGGCAGATGACCTTGAGCAAAAGAGAGGGTGAAGAGAACAGAGAGAGGGAGTGAAAGAGCGGAAGAACAGGATTTTAGGACCCGTGGGCTGATGCCGTCAGGTCCAGGTGCAGAATCAGAGTCGAGGGTTGACAGAAACTTTTACACCTTGTCAGGAGGAAAGGATACAGAGTCCAGGAGCAGCTGGGTATGACTGGGTACGGTGGGTACAGAGAGGGATGGGTTTGGGACACAGGATTTAGAGGAAACACAGAGTTGAGGCATTCAGCTTTTTCACGTGCGGAGTCAGCTGTGTAGCCGTTTGATGTAAGGGAGGGGGAAGGAGGGGGAACAAACACCAGAAACAGATTTGACCAGATGCCACCAAGATTTGGAAGAGGGAGACAGATAAGAGAGTTTGGTCTTGAAAACGGAGAGATATTGTTTCCTGGCTCTCCTGAGGGTGGACACACACTTGTTTCAGGCATTGTGAAAGGAAATGAGATTTCCTTCCGTTGGATTTGCTTTCCAGGAGATGAAGGCAAGTTGTTTCTTGGCAACAGCCTCACCACAAGATTCCGTGCACCATGGACGGGAGGAAGGGTATGACAACTGAAGACGAGATGGGATAAATCTGTGCATGAGAGAGAGCAATTTAATTTGGAAGAATTCCCAGGATGAGTTGATGTCAGAGGTGGTCGAGATGGGAGAACAGTCCAGATGATTGATGGCTGCTTGAAGACCATGCCAGTTGGCCTGAGTGAAATGCCAGACTCGTCGACGCTGAGGAGGCTCCCTGAGAATGGTCAGAGAGATGTCAACTTTAACGAGCACATGATCAGATGAGTCGATTGGAGCAGAAGAAGAGCAGCAGACATTTTCAGGGAAGTTAGTCATAACCAAGTCCAGAAGAGAAGATGCTCCGTTGACTGAGAGCCAGGTCTGGAAATTGACAGATTGTGTCAGTCCCAGTGAGTCGCAGAAGTCCTTTGCTGAGGAACCATGGCTGGTGAGAGAGGTACCCACACCCAGCCAACTGGCATGGTGACAATTGAAATCACCACATATGAGGAAGAGATAGTTGGGATGAGTAGATAGAAGTTGGTCCATATTATCAGACAGTGAGATGTAGATGGAGTCATCACTGTTTGGTGGACGGTACAACACACATATGAACAAGAGGTGGGAGCGAAGGGGAAGCCATAGCCAGAGGTATTCCTGGGGGTGAGGTGGAGAGAGGGCAGTGCAGGGCGAGTGAGAAAGAGTTTTTGATAAAGATAGCAACCCGACCTCCAGGACGAGGCTCAGGTCTATCATACCGGAGGAGGGAGTAACCCGGGAGAGATACTAAGGAATCGGAGACATCATGAAGGAGGAAAGTTTCTGTTAAGCAGATCACGTCTGGTAATGCAACCTGTATGGAGAGATCAGTTAAGTTTGAACGAAGACCCCGGATGTTTGAGTTCCATACCGTTAATGAAGAAGAAGGGGGAGCATCGGATACAGAACAGGGGGGAGGAGAGGTAGGGTAAGATGTGGAAGAGGAGGAAGAGGTAGGGAGAGCTGTTGAAGGTGTGTCAGAGATTTCAGAATAGCTCGGAGAAAGGGAAGGATGGGGCAGACAAAAGGTTTGATGGTGATTGGGTGAGGCACAATGAGGTGTTATTTGAGGAGGGGGAAGAGCGAGGCAGAAGGTTGGGGGAGATGGAGGTGAGAGTTGGAAGGGGGAAGAAGTGGGGAGGACGCTTTGAGGAGGAGGGGTGAGAGGGGCGAAATGGAGAAGAAATGAGGGCGGGGAGATTTGAAGGGGAGGGGCGAGGGGGGAGTTTATGAGGGGAGGAGTTCGGGAGGAGTTTAGGAGGGAAGGGACAAGGGGAGGGATTTGAAAGGGATGGGAGATGGGGGAGATTTGGAGGGGAGGAGTGAGGGGGGAGTCTAGGACGGGAGGGGCGAGGGGCAGTCTCGGAGGGGAGGTGTGTGGGGGGAGTTTAGGAGGGAAGGGGCAAGGGGGGAGATTTGAAAGGGATGGGTGATGGGGAGGATTTGGAGAGGAGGGGCAAGGGGGAAGATTCGAAAGGGATGGGTGATGGGGAAGATTCGGAGGGGAGGGGTGATGGGGAAGTTTTGGAGGGGAGGGGTGATGGGGAAGATTTGGAGGGGAGGAGTGAGATTGGATTTTGGAAAGTGTACGATTAATGGGAAACGAACATTTATTGCAAAAAGAGTTCTTGTGACCTTCGAGTTAAAAATACGTTTAAGGACGCTGGAGGGTGGGTGGAGTGCAGGAGAGTTTAGGGAATGTGTGAAAGAGGCACGGTAAGAGATGGAATTTTTTTTGGGGATGAATAGATTTGGTTAGCAAGTCGAAAGCAACCTTTTAAAGAAGAAGAAGAAAAAGGTGTTATAATATATGACAGAATACAGTACTTCAGGCGAAAGTTTAAACATTTTAAAGTTTAACAGTGAAAACTATCTGGGGAAATGGGGAAGAAACACGTGGTCGAAGAACGAACGAACGAATAAGAACAATGAATAAACGAATAAGAACAACGAATAAGAACAGAGAAGGAAATGTTTTTTTGGTTATCTTATCTTATCCTTGTCTTATCTTATCTATCCAAACAGACGAGGTTATGCATTCCGTAACACGGAGATCGTCCATGGGCCGAAGGGATGGAAGGGTTACAATAATTGTTGAAAAGATATTTCTTTTGATGTAATCTTATGACGAGAGGAGCGGGAGGGGAGGGGAGGGAGGGGGGAGGGGGAAGGGGAGGGGATAGGGTGGAGGGGGAAGGGAGGGGGTAGGGTGGAGGGGGAAGGGAGGGGGTAGGGTGGAGGGGGAAGGGAGGGGGAAGGGGAGGGGGGAGGGGAAGGGGAGGGGGGAGGGGGGAGGGGGGAGAGGAAGGGGAGGATGGAGGGGGAAGGGGGGGGAGGGGAAGGGGAGGGGGGAGGGCGGAGGGGGGAGAGGAAGGGGAGGATGGAGGGGGGAGGGGAGGGGGGAGGGGAGGACGGAGGGGGGAGGGGAGCGGAGGGAGGGGAGGGAGAGGGGGGAGGAGGAAGGGAGAGGGGGAGGGAGAGGGGGAGAGGGAGGGGGAGGGGAGGCAGGGGAGGGCCAGTCAACAATGACGTTGCAGTTCTCATGGTAGGAGAGCAGCACAACAATGGCGACATCATCCAGCATCTTTGCGACAACAGCACGAAGCGGATTTTGGAGACTCACCGATCCTGTGACGCCCTCCAGTACCAGCATTGCTGGGCGGGGGAAGGGAGACCCGTACATTCTCAACCCGTATATTCGCCCTCTCGACTCAAGCTCACTCGGACAAAAGCCTGGCACAAATTACACCGTGAAGGCCCAATGGCCATGTCTATGCCACAAATCAAGTACGTGAGCGAGTCTGGCGCACTGAATTGAAAATATATAGAACGCTCATACTCCGTGAAAAGTGTAGCCGCCGTGTCGTCATCTTGGTTAACACGACTCGCTTCGCGGATCTCGTTTGTTTTGAACGTGTCCCAGATTTTAAAAGCCAGACAACTGTTAAAATGCCATTTTGAGCGGCAATAAACTGCTCCAATTGGTTACGGAAGGGTTGTGGAAAGACGTTTCACAGCTGTTTCAAAGACGTTTAACTCATATCGCACAAAATCGACACAAAACACGATCACACAAAAGGTGAAAAAACGCAATCGCTTTTCGCTCTGAATTACGTGCAAACGTGTGACGGAAATCACCATCGCCCAGCATCGAGTGCCAACCAAGATGGCGCCCGGTAGCTGCATCTCCACCTATGTGGTGTGAATGGCAATGGTCATTGATTCGATATATTTTCCGTTCAATGGTCTGGCGGCGGGGATGGAACATCACGTGATCGCTCTGAGCGAATCAGCGAGCTGCTCTGGCACATGCTGAGATTCCGTGTATAATGTTCCTCGCTGAAATGCGCTGAGGTAAATATGAATAAAAAATATGGATCTCGTCAAATATTTTTAGATAGGCCATGTCCTTCCCAGGCTCAATGGCCATGTCTGTGCCAAATATCAAGTACGTGAGCCTCTCCGTTTAGGAGTCTATCGGTAACATTACACACACACAAACTGTGTTTTATATATATATATAGATATATATAAGCAAAGATTTGCGGTTGGAAGTAAATCCAAATGACTCCATGGTAAGATCTCCAACCTTTAATTGAACAAACAATGACAACGTTTCGATTAACAACATGTGACAAAGCCACACGCCTCCGTTAATCTTCCCCAAGAGTGATAAAATCATCTCAACATCCCCTTGTATGCAAAGTGAGCGGGGTATATGCAAAGTGAGGTGGGCAAAGCTGGACAGCCAATTAAACCGTATCACACCGCTCTCGTGAACGGAGACGTTACTGACGAAATTCAAAAATCAACTGCATATTAACGGTTCAAAATAATCCTGTAAGCAATGCTGGATTATAACTCAAGTGTTTAGAAAACCAGGAACAATCATTACATTTAATTAAAAGTTAAACTTGTAAACAATTAAATTGTAAATTAAATTAAAACTATAAATATATTAAAGCAAAAAATTTTAAGATAAAATAAAATTGCCATAATATCAAGATCATCACATGTGGCCCTATGCGGTAAGGGGAATGTGAGAAAGCGGGGGGTTATAGGGGGGGATAAAATGGGGGGGGGGGTGGAAGCGGAGGGGGGGGGGGGGGTTGGGAGAGGGGTGGTTTGGAGGGAGGGGGGGGAAGGGGGGGAGGGGGGAGGGGGCAAATTGTCCGAATAAAAACCTTGTGTGACATATTATGTGGACTCGTTGTTCAAAGTACGGAATGCCTGCTTCGTTTACACAAGAGTGGGTCAAACGCTACCGGTAAGTCAACTACCTCTTGTGTGATCGAGGTAACAGTTTCTTGTGTGCCAAGCCTCCAAAACACGTCTTCTGTTTCTGTTGGGTGTGGAACCCAAAATATTAACCCTATCCCATAAAGGTGTGTGGCCCTCCTTAAGGCCGTGTTTGGCAATAGCAGATCTGCTGGGATAATTACATTCAAATGCTTTTTGGTGTTCAGCAATACGTTGATTCACCCACATACTCAGCTCCACAACCACAGGGCACTACATATACCACCCCTGACCTATCCTTCCTCGGAAGCTTGTCCTTGACCCTCATAAGGGCTTGGCGAAGGGTGAAAACCGGTGTGAAACTAACCCTCACTCCTGCCAATTTCAAAATTCTGCCGACCCTCTGTGAAACCCCCGGTACAAAAGGCAGAACACACAAACCCTTTGGTTGTTCTCTCGGTCTCAGCCTGTTGTGTGGGGAAGCCCTTATCGTTTTCCTGTTGGGAAGCCCGAAATCTTCGGTTTAACCATCTCTGTTTGGAACAGAACATTCTTCCGAAGCCTCTACGTTTCAGACCTCCCATGCGGGTTTGAAAGCGAAGCAGATTATGCAGGCAACAGGACGGAGGTTTCTTCGTTTGCGCATTTCAAACTGCCACCATCGCCTCGCTAAACGGTATGACCATGTGGAACTGTTGGCTCGTACTATTGCGCCAAGACTACCTGGCGAGTTATAGGATCGAGTACAACGGAGAGCTCACACTTTCGCGGAGCACACTAGGACATCGGTGGGGAAACGGCATCAACGAAAGTTCACAGCATTGGTTGATGAAACCACACATCGCATGACTCCCGTCGTTGACGTGAACATTCTTCGGAACCGGTGGGTGGTTAACCGGTCGAGTACGCAGCTCTCGGAGGCACAAACCAGCTTATTGCAGAAGGGCCTTAATTTTGCCATCACTCCCCGATTTGTTCCGAAAGACACCATTGTATCACGGGTGGAATCTGCGATGATGAATCTTGATAACGCCACCAAGAACGAAATCAGATCACGTGTGGCTGCTGTTTTACTTCGCCCTCCGCGATTTTCACGCAACAATTTCAATTTGGACCCGAAAGAACAACAAGCTTTACGAGAGTTACGCAACATGGATGATGTGGTGTTCTTACCAGCGGACAAAGGAAGGGCAACGGTGCTCATGGATCGTCTTGTATACACGAACAAAATGCAGGATATGTTGGCGGACCAAAGTACTTATGAACGGTTAACCGCAGATCCAACTAAGAAGGAGGAACGCAGGTTAAACTCAATGCTTGCCAGATTAAAAGCGACTGGTAGACTATCAGCTGCGGCGTACAAACGTCTGTACAGCAGTAAAGGCGTGGCTCCCAGGGCCTACGGGCTACCGAAAGTGCACAAAGAGGGATGTCCGCGTCGGTTAATCGTTTCCTGTATTAATGGTCCGTCATATGCTCTATCCAAGTTTTTGGCAAACATTTTGAAGCATTTGGTGGGGACAACAGAGCGAACCATGCACAATAGCACAGCATTTGCTGAAAGAGTGAAGCAGCTCACCATCGAAGCACACGAGACCATGGTTTCGTTTGATGTTCTGTCTTTATTTACCAACGTGCCCATAGCCCTGGCGATTGAGGTGGCAAACCGGCGTTTGATGGAAGATGATCGATGGAAAGAGACTGCGGGAGCTTTAAGCCCGATGGACGTCTGTGACATGCTTTCTACTTGCCTCTCTTCCACCTACTTTGTATTTAATGAGGTATATTACAAGCAGGTGTATGGCACCGCTATGGGTTCCCCGGTATCGGCTGTGATTGCCAACATGGTGATGGAGGATTTAGAGGAACGCACCATTCCAGCCCTGTTAGTGCAACCACGTGTTTGGTTCCCGCATGTGGATGACACATTTGTCATCTGTCACTCATGAGGTGAGCATCATACATGAGACCATCAAGAAAACTTTTTCCTCCATTAATTTCACCATTGAAGAGGAGAAAAATGGAGCCCTTCCCTTCCTGGATACACTCGAAGCAAAGGGATCCCAAAGGAGCCTTAAAGGTAACGGTGTACAGAAAACCAACACACACTGATCGCTACCTTGATTTCAATTCTTACCATCCAATGGAACACAAAAGATCGGTGGTGCACACCCTCTCAAAAAGAGAACATGATTTACCATCTACCTTTGAAGACAAGATGAGTGAGGTGGACCATCTTCAAAATGTGTTCAGAGCAAATGGTTATCCTGACAGCTTGCTACCCAACAGGAAAACGATAAGGGCTTCCCCACACAACAGGCTGAGACCGAGAGAACAACCAAAGGGTTTGTGTGTTCTGCCTTTTTGTACCGGGGGTTTCACAGAGGGTCGGCAGAATTTTGAAATCGGCATGAGTGAGGGTTAGTTTCACACCGGTTTTCACCCTTCGCCAAGCCCTTATGAGGGTCAAGGACAAGCCTCCAAGGAAGGATAGGTCAGGGGCCGTATACGTAGTGCCCTGTGGTTGTGGAGCTGAGTATGTGGGTGAAACCAGGAGGACCTTAGGTCAACGTATTGCTGAACACCAAAAAGCATTTGAATGTAATTATCCCAGCAGATCTGCTATTGCCAAACATGGCCTTAAGGAAGGCCACACACCTTTATGGGATAGGGTTAATATTTTGGGTTCCACACCCAACAGAAACAGAAGACGTGTTTTGGAGGCTTGGCACACAGAATAAACTGTTACCTCGATCACACAAGAGGTAGTTGACTTACCGGTAGCGTTTGACCCACTCTTGTGGAAACGAAGCAGGCATTCCGTACTTTGAACAACGAGTCCACATAATATGTCACACAAGGTTTTTATTCGGACAATTTGCCCCCTCTCCCTCCCCCCTCCCCCTCCCCCCAAACCACCCCTCTCCCAAACCCCCCCCCTCCGCTTCCACCCCCCTCTGGTTCCCCCCCCATTTTATCCCCTCCTATAACCCCCCCTCCTTCCCGCATTCCCCTTACCACATAGGGCCGCATGTGATGATCTTGATATTATGGCAATTTTATTTTATCTTAAAAATTTTTGCTTTAATATATTTACAGTTTTAATTTAATTTACAATTTAATTGTTTACAAGTTTAACTTTTAATTAAATGTAATGATTGTTCCTGATTTTCTAAACATTTGAGTTATAATCCAGCATTGCTTACAGGATTATTTTGAACCTTAATATGCGGTTGATTTTTGAATTTGGTCAATAACGTCTTCATTCACAAGAGCGGTGTGATACGGTTTCATTGGCTGTCCAGCTTTGCCCACCCCACTTTGCATATACCCCACCCACTTTGCATATAAGGGGATGTTTAGATGATTTTATCACTCTTGAGGAAGATTAACGGAGGCGTGTGGCTTTGTCACATGTTGTTAACCGAAACGTTGTCATTGTTTGTACAATTAAAGGTTGGAGATCTTACCATGGAGTCATGTATATATATATATATGTATATATATATATATATATATATATATATATATATATATATATATATATATATATATATATATCTATCTATATATATATATATATATATATATATATATATATATATATATATATATATATATATATATATATATATATATATATATACATACATACATACATACACACACACACACACAGGGTGGGTGGGAAGTCGCTCCCTATTTTAGATTGGTAAAAAAAAGTCGAACATTATCAATTTATTTGAAAAGAAGTAATTTGAAAAGGTAGGCAGGCACAAAGGTTAAGTTTTCTCTAGAATTCAATGTGGGCTCCAACTCTTGCCACCAGCTTCTGGAGCCGCCCAGGAATGGCGTCCACTGACTTCAGTAGGAACTCCGGCGGGATGGAAGACATGACTTCGCGAATACGGTCCTCCAGTTCTTCCAATGTCCTCGGTTTGGTGCGGTACACTTCTTCCTTTGCCCACCCCCAAAGAAAGAAGTCGCACGGTGTCAAGTCCGGGCTCCTGGCTGGCCATTAATTTGGACCACGACGACCCATCCAACGCCCTGGGAAGTTGACATCCAGCCAGTCACGAACAACATGAGCAAAATGCGGAGGGGCGCCATCTTGCATAAATATCAGATCGTCGATATTCTCCCATGTGCTGGCAACCGGCCAGACCTCGTCTCGCAACATAGCCAGGTACCGCTCAGCATTCATGGTGATGCGCAGAAGGAACGGGTCCACAACCTTATCCGAGGTCATACCACACCACACCGTTACCTTTGGCCGATGCTGCATCTCCTTCGAGCATCTGCCACAGACCCCGTGGTCATGAGCTTCGAGTGACAATTCTTGATTGTTTTCGGGTCCACTTGGGCACGTGGTCCGCGAATGGCCCGCCACCATCTTTGAACTTGAACCACAGATTGCCAAACTTCGTACCGTGCCGCCAACTGAGCACGCTCCTGCACTGTTAAATGCTGAGCCATGTGAGGGTTTAATCTGAAATGGGGAAAAAAGAGTAGCGTTAAAATTGTACAACGTTAATGAACACAGCACAATAATATATAGTAATACACTCGCATTTTATACATAATTTATAAGTACTTTAAAATAGGGAGTGACTTTCCACCCACCCTGTATATAATATATATATACATATATATATATATATATAGGAGGAAAATAAAATTCCATTCAAGAAAGAAAAAATATTTATTCCCTTTCAAAACTATATTTTTCTATTTTATTACACTTTGTCATATCACATGACACAATTTTGTGATGTTGCACATCTAATTTGCATATTAATTATCGGCAAAGCAATGAGCAGCATCATTGGTTGCCGCTGTGCTGCGAGCCAGTTTTTTCAGAACACTAACATTTATATGGAAGACTGTGCGGTGAAGGAACTCTGGCTCGCTCCAACGAGATTGATCGGCGATCTTATGAGAATGCAAAATTCCCTCACGATGTATGACAAATGAAGACACCATGACCCACCCAACAATGATCGACCTGAGGGCAAAAACTGATGATATATTCCCATATGCTGGGCGAGTTATCGTGATCTACAGACTCAGTACCGACGCAGTGAACCAATGCAGCAATTTTTGGAAAATAGGATGACTAATTGGACCATCAGCGAAAGAACAGGTATGCTCTGCTCGTTTCTAGTAATACAGACAGCTACCTGAGGACTATCTCTGAGCTTGGTTCACATGGACTTGGCTTCAAATCATCACATAACTCTCGCCGAGTAAGTGTCGGTACGGCATCGGGTTTCAGCAATTTCCGAGGCTTGTTTCCCAGGTAGTGAGCCTGTTGATCAAATATGAATGCTGATGGCTTGAAGTGGCCATCACAAACAACACAATATTTTGAAAGAACATACGTTTTGGTTGTTCCTTGGTATTTCAACTACAAAGAACACGTTGATCACATCATTTTGTGGACCAGAGATGTAAAAAAAACGACTTCTAAAGATCTGGTGGCAAATTTCTCGACGGTTTAAACAGTTAAAACGTTGGCACGTCAGCATCTTGAAAGCTAGAATTAAACTTTTGATGAAACGCAGATGTACACGTCCATCAATGAGTTGTGCCCTTATGACTCCATGCGAATCGACGGAAGTGGCTCATTTGCATAACAGAAGTGACAATAGTCCGATTGTAATACACGATTATCTGGCTTAATATTCTCCCAAATAATACATTTTGGTGCAAATGTGTCAGGGATATCATCCTCTAAAACATATCTCTTTAAAAATTTCATGATTGTGTCCCTTTAAAAGCAAAGGTATCATACCTTGATTAATATTGGCACCTTGATTAATTTTACACAATGAAAGTACCTATCGTCAGTTCATATTGGTACCTTGGTTCATTTTACCCAATTAAAGCAGCGATCATCGATTCATATTGGTACCTTGGTTCATTTTACACAATTAAAGCACCGATCCTCAATTCATATTGGTACCTTGGTTCATTTTACACAATTAAAGCACCAATCCTCGATTCATTTTACACAATGAAAGTACCGATCCTCAGTTCATATTGGTACCTTGATTCATTTTACACAATGAAAGCACAGATACTCGATTCATATTGGTACCTTGGTTCATTTTACACAATGAAAGAATCGATCCTCAGCTCATATTGGTACCTTGGTTCATTTTACACAATCAAAGCACCGATTCTCCATTCATATTGGTACCTTGGTTCATTTTACACAATGAAAGAATCGATCCTCAGCTCATATTGGTACCTTGGTTCATTTTACACAATGAAAGAATCGATCCTCAGCTCATATTGGTACCTTGGTTCATTTTACACAATCAAAGCACCGATTCTCCATTCATATTGGTATCTTGGTTCATTTTACACAATGAAAGTACCGTTCCTCAGTTCATATTGGTACCTTGGTTAATTTTACACAATTAAAGCACCAACCCTCAGTCGGGGGGAAATGGGGGTTCTGAGGCACATTGAATTTAACATTGAAGTCAATGGGGAAAATTAAGGAAACTTATTGACTCTCAGCCCTTCTCTCATAAAATTACACCCCTTTTACTCTCATTAAATTGTGCCCCTTTTTACTCTCGCCTGAGGAGAAGGTATTGCATTTGAGTCTGCTTGTCTGTTTGTCCGCACAGAATAAATATGATTTTCTCTGCAACCGTTGGTCCGATTAACAGGAAATTTTCACTCAAAAAATTGTGCCCCTTTTGGTGCAACTCCACCTGTAGAATTTTTTAAATGATAATTATGACGTCATCGTTCACGTGGTTTGGCCGTCACTTAATCCGCCGTCATGGTCTCCAATTCCACTGCTTCGCTGATGACATCCAGATTTTCATCTCCACCAAGTCCGTCTCCATCGCCACCCACTCTATCCTGACAAACCATCACTGAAATAAAATCCTGGCTTCAAATCAACTTCCTCAAACTTAACTATGATAAATCTGAAATAATCATCATTGGCCCAAAAACGCTCATAAAGTCCACCCATAACTTTGCCCTCAACATCGACGGTATCCCAGTATCCACCTCCCCTCACATCCGGAATCTTGGCATCATCTTTGACCAAACCCTCTCCTTCGACAAATACACTAAACAGATCACAAAGACAGCCTTCTTTCACCTGAAAAACATCACCCGTCTCTGTCAATCCCTCTCCTCCATGGCTGCAGAAACCCTCATCCACGCCTTCATCACCTCCCGTCTGGACTACTGCAATAGCCTCCTCTATGGTTCACCCTCAACAATCACCAATAAACTCCAATACATTCAGAACTCCGCTGCCCGTCTACTCACCCATTCCCGGACCCGTGACCACATCACCCCCGTCCTTTACAAGCTTCACTGGCTCCCCATCTCCCAGAGAATCCAGTACAAAATCCTCCTCTTGACCTACAAAGCCCTCCATAACCCTGGCCCCATCCTACCTGGCTGACCTCCTCTCCAGACACACTCCCACCCGCAACCTCCGCTCTGCTGGTACCAACCTCCTGACCCCCTCCATCCGGACCAAATTCAGATCCTGGGGGGACAGGGCCTTCTCCATCGCTACTCCCACCCTCTGGAACTCGCTACCTCACACCATCAGAGACTCCTCCTCACTCACCACATTCAAAACATCACTCAAGATTCACCTGTTCAACACTGCATTCAACATTTAACCCACAGCATCTAACCCCTGACTATCTCCTCTCCTTCTCCCTCCTTTGTGCTTTGAATATTTCCCTATTGATTCTTCTTTTTTTGCAATTGTTTTTTTTTATTTTTTATGCATTATGTTTTGCACTCTGTCAAAGCGTCTTTGGGCTTCCTGAAAAGCGCTGTACAAAATAAATGCATTATTATTATTATTATTATTATTATTATTATTATTATTATTATTATTATTATTATTATTATATGTTTTAACACAAAAGCCTTAAAAACCACTGAAATTACTCCCCCTTTTCTCTCAAAAAATTGCGCCCCTTTTCTCCCTCCTAAGCCCCGCCCACTTTTTACTAAGCCCCGCCCACTTTCCCCAAACCTTGCCCATAGCTTGAAATGCCAGGCATGCCAGGGTTGAAAAATTACACCCTTTTTCTCCCTGCATTTAACTTATTAACTCCCCCCATTTTTCATTATACTGATACAGAGACCCAACGATTATTTGTGTTTCATTTTTAGGTAATAACTTAATTCTCTTAGAAGAACAATCACCATGTAGAATATTGACAAATGTTATATTATAATTTAACTCTCGGTTTAGGTATCGCTGTTGAGCTGATATGAAATGATAAACTTCTCTTAATATTCATGTTTGAGCACCTCCCGAGCCACATATCATTTTGAGATTGTAGTAAATTATTTTCAATTCAATCTCTTAAAAAAAAAAAAAACCACCTTTAGAGGCCATTTTCCCCCGCAAAGCGGGGGTTGGCCTTTTTCGGGAACCGTGGTTGTTGTTGTTTTTCGGTCCCCTTTTTGAAGCAATGTTTTACGGCCAGATGCCCTTCCTGACGCCAACCCTTTTTGCCGCCTTTAACGACAAACAGGGAATTACCAGTAAACTGGTACTCAATTAGCCGACCTCGGAAGGTATGAGCAGGCTGAGTCAACCCCCCTGGTGTTAATTCAGCGATCAACCGGGATTCGAACCCAGGATCCTAGGATCCTAAGCCGGCACCCTAGCCGCTAGCCCAACACCAACATTTCAATTCAATCTCTTGGCAACCATTAAAGTTTTCAGTCCACTCAAGGATGTTGACTCTTAGAGACTTTAACTTATTCGTATTTAAATTTATTCGCCTATTTGTTTTACCTACTCTTACCCCTGTTATTTCTTCAATAATACTTATTTGATATTTCTCACATTCATGATGTTTTCCATTTATATACCAAGGCTGTATATACCTCCACTCTTCAGTTTGGTTAATGCTTGGTTCTATCATTTATATAATAGTAAAAAAGGCCACGGTAGCCCGTTAAAATTCCTAACCCCCCTTTTGATCTTATCACATATATTTATCTTATCACTAATACTTATTGTTTCATTTCATATCATTTGAAAATCATATCATTTGTATTGACATTTATTAATTATTTTCATATTCATCAACTGATCTAAAATGGCTGAGGCTTCATTAAAACAATTGTTGTTCCCAGCCTTCTTACTACCTAACAGCAATATAGCATATTAACGAATTGTGATGGGTCATTTGGAAGAAAGCTAACACCCGAACCCGAGGCGAAACGAAGCTTGCTTAAAGCACCAATAATATGTTTTTCCTTATCATTCTTCTTACTTTTACCAGCAACAGAAACTCCATAATCAAGTGAGTTTAGTAAATCAATATATACCCTATCATCTTCATTTTTCATATTCAATGGTTCATTGAAATATGGTGAATCACCCATCTTACTTGTTGCTTGTTTTCCATCTTTTGTTAGAAGAAACATTAATCTGGGGGTTAATTTAACATTTGGTTGAGCGGAGCTTAAGAACATCAATTTATCATTAAATATCAATACCTTTTCTTTAACAAGATAGAACTGTGCTGGTTCTTCTGTTGGAATGAGACCTGCTCTGGTTTTTGAATCCGCCGAATATTCATTGTTTTGAAGAGCTTCCAAAATATAATTGGGAGGTTGATTTACCTCCTCAAGTTGCCGAAATAATCCTTCATCATATTCTAATTCTCCTATATCTCCAAGTTCTTGCTCCGTCATTTGACTAAAATCTTTGAGCATTTGAATTTTTTTTGGAGTATATTCTATCGCAGGAACTGTAGACAAAATCATTTTTTGTTGGGAAGTTTTTAAAAGCGGTTAAAAAAAATTCTCTGCTTTTTTTTTTTTTTTTTTTTTTTTGTATACTGAATCGAGGCTCGTGAAAGAGCTAACATTTATTTCACAAACAAATCAACCAGACAAACAAAATATACAAAAAGAGGGAGCGGAAGACAAGATGGGGAGAGAAGGGGAAGCACACAACCACAACATTTGAGAGCAGGGAGAAGTGTGGGAGGGAGAGGGCTTGGGTGGAGGAGGCGTGGGAAGGGGGGGGGGGGGAGGGGAGAGGTATAAAACACAAGGGGACCGAAATTAGCGGGGGTAGAAAAGATCAAGGTTTTGGATGGAGGAGGATAAGAGATGGTGGTGAACAGCTGCTTTAAAGACCTGGAGGGTGGAGTGGGATTGAAGAGAGTGAGGGAGTTTGTTCCAGAGGCGGGAGAAAAGAGGAATGAAGGAGTGAAGGTGAGCAGAAAGTCTTGATTTTGGCAGTTTAACCATAAGAGGGTTGCAGGCAGATCTTGTGCGACCTGTAGGAATATTTTGGGGACAGAGCCCAGAGAGAGCTGGGGGGGGCAAGGCCAGAGAGGAGTCTCCAGAGAGGAGAGGAGTCTTTCAAACTCTTCTTCACCCGTTAGTTTCTGTGTACGTTTCTTCTTTATGCCTTCCTGTTGCTTTACAACTTTTGAAATTAACTCCTGTTGTTCCTTAAATCTTCTTGCTCTTTCTTGTGCATTCATTTTCTGTATTTATTTATTGGAAAATATCATTTAGTATCTCATCTTGTTTCACAACAATATATTTATATTTTCCAATCATCTGTTTCATGTGAACCTCAAATTCGTTTTTACTACATAACGTAGAACAATTGTCTCTCCAAAAATTATTTACATCTATTGAATTTAACGAATAAAATAAAAGTATTGGCATTGTTGTTTCTTATTGAGTGACGAGGGAGTTGTAAGTATGATTGACTGAGATAAATACAATTACAAGAAGAATGTCTCCCTCTTGTATAGTAGCTATCCATAACCGTTTGGTTTCTCTCAGTAACACAATCATCAAAGATAACGAGGTTTTTTATTTATTTATCTAAATCTTGGGGTGAAGGTATATCATCCGTATTATCACTGAGAATACAAGTTATGGGTTTTGGTTTCTTTTTACATTTCTGTGTATCACAAAATAGTTGTATTATATCTTCAATGTTATAATTATTTAGTTTTTTTGAAGTTTAAATAAACCGATTATATCTTCTTTTTGAAGGCCCGCATTAAAACCTTGTGTGAGTAGTTGATACTCGGGTTGAAAACTTGACTTTGTGAAAATTATTAAATTATCATAATCTAAAAGTTGGGGGTAAGGAGCATCTTTAAAAGCAAACAGGTTCTTCCACATCCGCTTGAACCAACTATTGGACATCTTGATGAATTTGGGAGATTTTTATGGTTGTTAAATTTTATCTTGTTTTCCCAAACGGGTAAAAAATCATTCATTTATATATTTGGAAAACAAGTCATCTAACGTTTTTTGAGCTATTTTAGAAACTCTATATTTTATCCTGAGTTCAGGTTTAATTTCAAGATAATTCATTATTTTATTTATATAGTATCTTGTATGAACATTTCCATTAAAATTATTTTGAATAATAAATATCATTAAACCCTGATACATTTCCTCAATACAAATAGTCTCTTCCCTTGTAAGAAATGGTGTATTCTCATCATAATACTTAACATTCATCTCTCTTATTAATCTTGTGAAGTAATTCATTTTTGGTTCTAATTTAAAAGAGTTATACATATTTTTCTATTTTTTATCATCATTAATTAAAAGACAAGCGGTAACCAGGCATAAATAGTGTTTATGTTCATACAAACTAACTTGCCCTTCCTCTTCCTTTCCACTTCCTTTCAAAATAATTGTGTCAGTTGGCACCAACAGTCATTCTGGCGGTTCTCCTGAATATCGCTTTGTATTCAACTGCAGTATTGTCTCTTATAGTGTGGTTACTGGTAAGTATCCCCTTTACATTTCTGATCGCATTTATATTTGTATTAAAAGGAGTAGCATGCCTCTCGAGTCGCTGCGCGTCCGGCACACATCGGGACGTCTTCTTCTTCTCCTCGGCATCAAGTGCAGCGTCTCACTGTGCGTAAAACAAAATGGCGTGGGTTATTCAAAACTTTTCACTGATTTTCAGCTTTTATTCCACACTGAAAGACATTTGGAGACATAGGTATGCTTATATGGAAGGGTTAGTCATAACTACATAGTATCACACATATCTTAGGGCGACAGGAGCAATAGCTGGAGAGAAGTTCTGATTACAAACTTCAGAAATAAGCGTTTTCATGATATAAAAGATAATCACAGAATAAACATTGTTTATGGGCTTTTGACTCTGTATTTAATCCTACTATATCACAAGCCGGACAATTCTCTAATTTATCATATGGAGAATCAGGGAATTCAAGAGGCTCAATATCTGGTATGTCGTTTGGATTTATCATATTTATATAGTAAAAGATTACGTAAACTAAAAATCATCTTCACTATAATCGGTGCTTTCATAATCATCATCATCTATAAAACTACTTTCATAGCTATCGTTAGAACACAAACTCTCAGTATCATAACTGTCTTGCGAAGACAAAGTCTCACTACCACTATCATCACTTTTAAAATCAACAAAATCTTCACTTGAATAATTACTCATATTTAATTAGAAGAAAAAACATTACCGTCTATATCCATATACTTTTTTTCATTAACAGATTCAACGACAACATTTTTTATATTAAAGGTAATTTTAAAATGGCTCTTAGCTACGTTCTTAGAAATGACATTTCTCCTGATATATTAACATCTTTAATTTCATCAAGATTAACATCTTTGGGGTTATTAAAAAATATAGAAATTTCACCGTGTTTAGAGCTAATAGTTTTATCTTCCTTTTCGGTAGCTTCATTAAAAAGAGTTGTTTTTTTTGGTACTTTTACATCTTTCATTACCTCCTCTAGTTTATTATAAATCTCCATAAATAGTGGTGAAACTTTTGTTATAATTACTTTAATTGACGACTTCCCAAAGACAGAGAATGCTCTTCCTTTAAAAGGTATTGAGTAGCTCATATTATCCTTCATAATAGGTTTAATCCAAAAGTTATTGAAATCATCTTTGTTCAATTTTACATCAGTGCAATATATTTCAGTATCTTTTTTAAATGAGGAGATTGATTGAAATTTGTCTTTTGTGTTTTGAAACATTGTATTTATGAGACAAAAAAGTGATCGTCAAGAGATTGGGGGGAAAATAATTTACTGCAATCTCAAAATGGTATGTGGCTCGGGAAGTGCTCAAACAAGGTCATTAAGAGAAGTTTATCATTTCATATCAGCTCAACGGCGATACCTAAACCGAGAGTTAAATTCTAATATAACATTTGTCAATATTCTACATGGTGATTGTTCTTCTAAGAGAATTAAGTTATAACCTAAAAATGAAACACAAATATTTGTTGGGTCTCTGTATGAGTATAATGAAAAATGGGGGGAGTTAATAAGTTAAATGCAGGGAGAAAAAGGGTGTAATTTTTCAAGCCTGGCATGCCTGGCATTTCAAGCTATGGGCAAGGTTTGGGGAAAGTGGGCGGGGCGTCGTAAAAAGTGGGCGGGGGTTAGGAGGGAGAAAAGGGGCGCAATTTTTTGAGAAAAGGGAGTGTAATTTGAGTGGTTTTTAAGGCTTTTGTGTTAAAACATATATGGCGGCCAAACCACGTGACTGATGACGTCATAATTATCATTAAAGAAATTCTACAGGTGGAGTTGCACCAAAAGGGGCGCAATTTTTTTCCTGTTAATCGGACCAACGGTTGCAGAGAAAATCCTATTTATTCTGTGTGGACAAACAGACTCAAATGCAATACCCTCTCCTCAGGCGAGAGTAAAAAGGGGCGAAATTTAATGAGAGAAGGGCTGTGAGTCAATAAGTTTCCTTCATTTTCCCCATTGACTTCAATGTTAAATTCAATGTGCCTCAGAACCCCATTTTCCCCTTACTACCATCGATTCATTTTACACAATGAAAGAACCGATCCTCAGGTCATATTGGTACCTTGGTTCATTTTACACAATTAAAGTACCGATCCTCAGTTCATATTGGTACCTTGGTTCATTTTACACAATTAAAGCACCGGTCCTCAATTCATATTGGTATCTTGGTTCATTTTACACAATTAAAGTACCGGTCCTCAATTCATATTGGTATCTTGGTTCATTTTACACAATTAAAGTACCGGTCCTCAATTCATATTGGTATCTTGGTTCATTTTACACAATTAAAGTACCGATCCTCAGTTCATATTGGTACCTTGGTTCATTTTACACAATTAAAGCACCGGTCCTCAATTCATATTGGTATCTTGGTTCATTTTACACAATTAAAGCACCGGTCCTCAATTCATATTGGTATCTTGGTTCATTTTACACAATTAAAGTACCGATCCTCAGTTCATATTGGTACCTTGGTTCATTTTACACAATTAAAGCACCGGTCCTCAATTCATATTGGTATCTTGGTTCATTTTACACAATTAAAGCACCGGTCCTCAATTCATATTGGTATCTTGGTTCATTTTACACAATTAAAGCACCGGTCCTCAATTCATATTGGTATCTTGGTTCATTTTACACAATTAAAGTACCGATCCTCAGTTCATATTGGTAGCTTTGTGCATTTTACACAATTAAAGAACCGATCCTCAATTCATATTGGTAGCTTTGTGCATTTTACACAATTAAAGCACCGGTCCTCAGTTCATATTGGTATCTTGGTTCATTTTACACAATTAAAGCACCGGTCCTCAGTTCATATTGGTATCTTGGTGCATTTTACACAATTAAAGAACCGATCCTCAATTCATATTGGTATCTTGGTTCATTTTACACAATTAAAGCACCGGTCCTCAGTTCATATTGGTAGCTTTGTGCATTTTACACAATTAAAGAACCGATCCTCAATTCATATTGGTATCTTGGTTCATTTTACACAATTAAAGTACCGATCCTCAATTCATATTGGTATCTTGGTTCATTTTACACAATTAAAGCACCGGTCCTCAGTTCATATTGGTATCTTGGTGCATTTTACACAATTAAAGCACCGGTCCTCAATTCATATTGGTATCTTGGTGCATTTTACACAATTAAAGCACCGGTCCTCAATTCATATTGGTATCTTGGTTCATTTTACACAATTAAAGCACCGGTCCTCAATTCATATTGGTATCTTGGTGCATTTTACACAATTAAAGCACCGGTCCTCAATTCATATTGGTATCTTGGTTCATTTTACACAATTAAAGCACCGGTCCTCAATTCATATTGGTACCTTGGTTCATTTTACACAATTAAAGCACCGATCCTCAATTCATATTGGTATCTTGGTTCATTTTACACAATTAAAGCACCGATCCTCAATTCATATTGGTATCTTGGTTCATTTTACACAATTAAAGTACCGATCCTCAGTTCATATTGGTATCTTGGTTCATTTTACACAATTAAAGTACCGATCCTCAGTTCATATTGGTAGCTTTGTGCATTTTACACAATTAAAGAACCGATCCTCAATTCATATTGGTATCTTGGTTCATTTTACACAATTAAAGCACCGGTCCTCAGTTCATATTGGTATCTTGGTTCATTTTACACAATTAAAGTACCGATCCTCAGTTCATATTGGTAGCTTTGTGCATTTTACACAATTAAAGAACCGGTCCTCAATTCATATTGGTACCTTGGTTCATTTTACACAATTAAAGCACCGGTCCTCAATTCATATTGGTACCTTGGTTCATTTTACACAATTAAAGTACCGATCCTCAATTCATATTGGTATCTTGGTTCATTTTACACAATTAAAGTACCGATCCTCAATTCATATTGGTACCTTGGTTCATTTTACACAATTAAAGCACCGGTCCTCAATTCATATTGGTATCTTGGTTCATTTTACACAATTAAAGTACCGATCCTCAATTCATATTGGTATCTTGGTTCATTTTACACAATTAAAGCACCGGTCCTCAGTTCATATTGGTATCTTGGTGCATTTTACACAATTAAAGCACCGGTCCTCAATTCATATTGGTATCTTGGTTCATTTTACACAATTAAAGCACCGGTCCTCAATTCATATTGGTATCTTGGTTCATTTTACACAATTAAAGCACCGGTCCTCAATTCATATTGGTACCTTGGTTCATTTTACACAATTAAAGCACCGGTCCTCAATTCATATTGGTACCTTGGTTCATTTTACACAATTAAAGCACCGGTCCTCAATTCATATTGGTACCTTGGTTCATTTTACACAATTAAAGTACCGATCCTCAGTTCATATTGGTAGCTTTGTGCATTTTACACAATTAAAGCACCGGTCCTCAATTCATATTGGTATCTTGGTTCATTTTACACAATTAAAGTACCGGTCCTCAATTCATATTGGTACCTTGGTTCATTTGACACAATTAAAGTACCGATTCGTGGTTCATATTGGATGACAAAATTTCCCAACCTGGGGATGGGGAACATACCCCTTCCAGCCCCTCATCTCCCTCCCAGATAGTCACCCTGCTCCGATATCCTCCCTCTGCCCCTCCTCCTCCGCTCTTCTCCCTTCCCCACCTGCTCTGATATCCCCTTCACACACCACCCCTTTGTCGCTTCACTCCCTTGTACTTTGGATCTTTTCCATCCTTCCACATTTTCTTATCTTCATTCAATGTTGGCAAATACGCAAACAGCTTTGTCTGCACGTAGTGGGTTCGGTTCGATTAGTGTCCACACGGATAACAACCTCTGTCCAGTGTGGTGATTGCTCGGACTCGAACCTAACTGTCGGGTGTGAGGGAGCACCGCACATTGCATAGGCGGCCGAGAAGAAGTCCACAAAGCATGGTGGCGCCTGCTTCAGCGACTTGCTTTATACATATCGTTAAAAGTAAATAATGACACGTTTTCTTTCACCATATTGTGAGATTCCTGGAATTCATCAGATAAAGACCCTGATATAATCATTACTGACATGAGTTTTCTGGTGGGTTTCCTGGTGGAGTTTAAAAAAAGAAAATAGTCAGAAACAGACGGCTGCCTTTATCAATCCAATTTTTTTTTAAATAACCTGTATTTGAAACAAAAACATGTTCACTGCCAAAGCACATACAGTCGTGGCCAAAAATATTGGCACCCTTGCACTTTTTTCAAATAATGCACCATTTTTTCCTGAAAATTGTTGAAATACAAAAATATTTTGGTATCCACAAATGTATGTATTTGGTTTGCAGTGGGAAAAAAAACAAAAAAACCGAAAAAATTACTAAATATTAGCTTATTCCACACAGAAATCCTAAAATGGCCTGGACAATAGTATTGGCACCTTTTAGAAGTTGTTAGAAATAATTAGATTTCAAGCAGGTGATTCTCCTTTACTTTGGGATTAAACTCACCAATGGTGAGTTGCTTGTGCCTGCAATATAAAAATCACTCACTCAACCAGTTTGACTAGAGTAAAGGAGTCATTCTGCTGTTTTGTGTCACTATGTGTACCACAATGAGCATGGAGAAAAGAAAGAAAAACAGAGAATTGTCTGAGGAGGCCAAACACAAGATTGTAGCCAAGCATGGACAATGCCAAGGCTAAAAGTCCATCCCCAGAGACCTGGATGTTCCTGTGTCCACCATACACAATGTTATCAGGAAGTTTAAGGCCCATGGCACGGTAGCCAACCTCCCTGGACGTGGCTGCAAGAGAAAACGTCATCGAAGATTGTTGTGAAGGATTGTTCGAATTGTTGAGAAAGCACCTCAATCAACTGCCAAACAGATTCAACCTGACCTTCAGACACACGGTACGACAGTTTCAACTCACACCATCCGTCGCCAACTCAATAAAAGGGGGTTCCATGGTGGGAGACCAAGGAGGACCCCACTGCTGAAAGAGACATAAGAAAGCCCGATTGCAATTTTCCAAAACACACCTGAACAAGCCAAAATCCTATGGACAGATGAGACCAAATTAGAGCTTTTTGGTGAAGCACATCATCTCTATGTTTACAGAAAACAAAATGAAGCCATCAAAGAAAAGCACACCTTCCCTACAGTCAAACATGGAGGAGGTTCAGTGACGTTTTGGGGTTGCTATGCTGCCTCTGGCACTGGATGCCTTGAATGTGGGCATGGCATCTTGAAATCAGGAGATTACAAAGCCATTTTGGAGCGCAATGTTGAACCCAGCATAAGAAAGCTGGGTCTCTGTCGAAGGTCATGGGTCTTGCAGCAGGACAATGACCCCAAACACTTCAAAAAGCACCCAGGAATGGTTCAAGACAAAACGCTGGACTGTTCTAAAGTGGCCAGCAATGAGTCCAGATCTAAATCCCATTGAACACCTGTGGGGAGATCTGAAAACAGCATTTGGGAGAAGGCACCCTTCAAATCTGGGAGAACCGGAGCAGTTTGCACAAGAAGAGTGGGACAAACTACCGTAGAGAGGTGGAGGAAGCTCATTCATGGCTAGAGGAAGTGATTGACTGTAGTTATTTTGTTCAAAGGCCGTGCTACCATATATAAAGTCTAGTGTGTGAATAGGTTTGTCAATGCCATTTCTTTTTATTTTCTGATTTAATAGGATATGTTAAGTTCTGAATCAAAAACAAAGGTTCTGTAATATTAACAGTGAAATAAATACTTATTGTCAATTTCAACTTATTTGTCGAGAACTTGAGTTATTTGAAAAAAGTGCAAGGGTGCCAATATTTTTGGCCATGACTGCATATAAACATCATCGTTATATTGCTTGGATATATTCCAATCACACTCAACAGAAGCCTGAAGTGTGAGGCTTATACCGTTAGAAAGGCCTGTGACGCCGAAGAGCTCTAACCGGTGGATATTTGATGAACACTTTAACAGTGTCATTGGTCGTTTTACACTGAAGGGAAAACTTAAAGGGAAGGCATGGCCATTGTGAATGTGAGCGCTCCAAAGAATTCCTTGGTTTCTCATAATCACTTAAAAATTATCATATCTGGATCCATGTTCGGATCTTCACAAAAATCAAATCATTTTGTACTTGTTATACACCCAACTTGTCCACCAAATTTCGTGTGAATCCATCCACTACTTTTTGAGATGTTCTGCTCACAGTAAAACAGACAAAGAGACAGGTGTGAAAACATAACCTAAGCCCACCTTTGATGGTGGAGGTAAAGAGGGGGGAGAGCTAGATCAATGCAGTATTACAACGAGAACGGCACTCAGTAGAGAGCATACCTCCACCTGGTTGGCCATATCACTCAATGGTGAAGAATCACTTTAAAAATTCTACGAGCCGCATCCAGATCCGGATAATCACCAAAATTGAATCGATTCTTCCTCGTCACACACACAACCTGTCCAACAAGGTTGGTCCAAATCCATCCTTAACGTTTTGAAATATCCTGCTATGTATCGTTTTTGGCCCGATCTCCCAATGGTGAAGAATCACTTAGAAAATTCTAATAACCGGATCCGAATCCGGATCTTCACCAAAATCTAATCATTTCGTCCTCGTCACATACGCTACATCTCTGCCAAATTTCGTCCAAATCCGTCCACAACTCTTTGAGATATTTTGTTCACAAACGGACAAACGGACAGACAAACGGACAGACAGGGGTGAAAACATAACCTCCATCCACCTTTGATCGTGGAGGTAATTACTCCACAATTTAGTCATTGTTCCCACTTCCACGAACCTCCTTGAAATATCTCAACACTTCAACCAAGTTCCTGACTCATTCCAAATCTTTACTCTCACAATAGTTTATTGATGTGGAATCGTTGGGTTCGTTTCAGTTCATGCAGCATAAACAGATGCTCTCACACACAAATACACATGTTCTCACACACATATACATATGTTCTCACACACATATACAGATGCTCTCACACACATATACACATGTTCTCACACACATACACATGTTCTCACACACATATACACATGTTCTCACACACACATACAGATGCTCTCACACACATATACACATGCTCTCACACACATATACAGATGCTCTCACACACATATACACATGTTCTCACACATATACACGTTCTCACACACATATACACGTTCTCACACACATATGCACGTTCTCACACACATATACACGTTCTCACACACATATACACATGTTCTCACACACATATACACATGTTCTCACACACATATACACATGTTCTCACACACATATACACATGTTCTCACACACATATACACATGTTCTCACACACATATACACATGTTCTCACACACATATACACATGTTCTCACAAACACACACATATACACATGTTCTCACACACTTATACACATGTTCTCACACACATATACACATGTCCTCACACACACATACACGTTCTCACACACATACATATGTTCTCACACACATATACACATGTTCTCACACACACATACACATGTTCTCACACACATATACACATGTTCTCACATACACATACGCATGTTCTCACACACATATACACATGTTCTCACACACATATACAGATGCTCTCACACACATATACACATGTTCTCACACACACATACACATGTTCTCACACATATATACACGTTCTCACACACATATACAGATGCTCTCACATACCTATACACATGTTCTCACATACACATACACATGTTCTCACACACATACACATGTTCTCACACACATACGCATGTTCTCACACACACATACGCATGTTCTCACACACACATACGCATGTTCTCACACACACATACACATGTTCTCACACACATACACACATGTTCTCACACACAAATAAACATGTTCTCTCACACAGATAAACATGTTCTCACACACACATACACATGTTCTCACACACACATACACATGTTCTCACACACATATACACATGTTCTCACACACACATACACATGTTCTCACACTCATATACACGTTCTCACACATATTCTCACACATGTACACATGTCCTCACACACACATACACATGTTCGCACACACATATACACATGTTCTCACACACATATACACGTTCTCACACACATATACAGATGCTCTCACACACATATACACATGTTCTCACACACAAATAAAACGTGTTCTCACACACATATTAACATGTTCTCACACACATATACACATGTTCTCACACACATTTACACATTTCTCACACACATTTACACATTTCTCACACACATTTACACATTTCTCACACACATTTACACATTTCTCACACACATTTACACATGTTCTCACACACATACACACATGTTCTCACACACAAATAAACATGTTCTCACACACAGATAAACATGTTCTCACACACATATACACATGTTCTCACACACACATACACATGTTCTCACACATATACACATGTTCTCACACACACATGCACATGTTCTCACACACATATACACGTTCTCACACATGTGCACATGTTCTCACACACACATACACATGTTCTCACACACACATACACATGTTCTCACACACATATACACGTTCTCACACACATATACAGATGCTCTCACACATATACACATGTTCTCACACACAAATAAAACGTGTTCTCACACACATATTAACATGTTCTCACACACATATACACATGTTCTCACAAACATGTTCTCACAAACATATACACATGTTCTCACACACATTTACACATTTCTCACACACATTTACACATTTCTCACACACATTTACACATTTCTCACACACATTTACACATTTCTCACACACATGTACACATGTTCTCACACACATGCACAAAAGTTCTCACACACACATACAAATGTTCTCACACACAGATACAAATGTTCTCACACACAGATACAAATGTTCTCACACACAAATACACATGTTCTCACACACATATACACATGTTCTCACACACATATACACATGTTCTCACACACATACACACATGTTCTCACACACATACACACATGTTTAAAAGATTCCAATTTCAGTACAACTTTATTCTTCTTCTACAATTCTGGAAGTAAATAAAAACAAAATCAAAGGAGCAAAAAGCAAAAGGAAGGAATGATAGAATAACCCAGGGCCTCAGCAGCCAGAGTTACAGTAAACTTGACTTCATTCAACTCAAATGTCATAGTATAGAGATATAAAGTACCTATTTATATTTGCCCCTCTAATTACCCTTGAGAGGTCTAGGTTTATGTTAGAGCGTCTTCCGATGGGCAAATTAAGAAGTGCAGACGAAGAAACTGGAGGCGGGTGTTCGAACACCCAGCTCCCCAATTCAACTTTCGGCTTTCCCATGTTGCCCCCTAAAGGGGTGTCCAAGGGGAGTCCACTATTTGATTTTCTTGCTCACATATGCTGGCAGCCATGACACACACACACACACACACACACACACACACACACACACACACACACACACACACACACACACATAAAGCACACACACGTACGCACAGGCACATACACACAGGCACATACATACAACACACACACACACACACACACACACACACACACACACACACACACACACACACACACACACACACACACACACACACACACACACACACACACACACACACACACAACACACCAACATATACATACAGACATAAATACAAATACAACACAAACACACAAACACATATACACAGACACACACATATACAGCACACCCACACAGGCACATACATACAGCACACACGCGCACACACACACACAACACACCAACACATACATACAGACATATACAAATACAACACAAACACGCGCACGCGCACACACACACACACACACACACACACACACACACACACACACAGGAATATGAAGAGAGGAGGGGGGAGAGGAGAGGTGGGAGGGGAAGGGGAAGGGGAAGGGGAAGGGAATAGGAGAAGGAGTCGAGAGAGGGAAGGAGGAGAGTGGAGAGGAGGGGAGAAGAATGGGGAGCAGAAGGGGGAGGGAAAGAGGGAGAGAAAAGGAGAAGGGAAAGTAGGAAGGGGAGGGGGAGGAGAGAGAGAGGGAAGGGGAGGGTTAGTATATCACACAAAAATGTTAGTTAATAAAAAAATTGGTATGTAAAAACAAAAATGGAGCTCTGTCTACTATAACGCCATGGCTCGCTAAATCAGCCTGAATAGCATTCACCAAGTGGTGGTTAATCATATTTAAAAAGGGTGTTATAACACATCCAAACTTCCCCAGCCTTGTGACTAATTAATTAAGTACACATGTAATTCTGACTTCATTTGTGGAGTTCTCACCAAGCGGCTTAACTACTCCAGCAAGCACTTTATTGAAATGGGTGATAAGGAATGGCTGGCTTGGCAAGCGATAGCAAGCTGATTGCAATGGCCGAGGAATTTTAAAAACAGATCGCAGGAACAGTGGAGTGACATCCTATCTCATGGAAGAATGAATTAAGTAAAAAATTATTATCAAGTTAAATAAATAAAAAAACTAACCCCAGAAGGAGAGTGACAGCCTCGCTTAAATAAATGAATATATACACTTAGTTATAAAAATCGTTAGATATGGTAACTTTTGTCAGATTTCACTCCAGATTTGGACATTTATTTAGTCTACAGGATCCAACCCTCATATCCGAATCCAGATTTTGATGATATGCTTCAGTTATGTAATGATAAATCGTTCGTGTTTACAAGGCAAGGCACGTTTGAATAGGCCGAAACAAAATGGCGGCTTCAGAATCCACGAGTGGCAGTGGGCTGACCACAGAGTTCTATAAATAAACAAGGGTGCGCACCTATCACGTGACCCTGTGCTGTTTTGAAGAGTGAGCCGCCATTACCAAAGAGGGCAAATCAGCGCTGGTTACGTCACCGGCCGTGACATTCAAAACACCGCAACGGTTCAGTTTTGTTGATGTTTTACCGCTTGTGATGTTCTAAAGCTGCAAGAATATTGCTGCCAAAATGCCACATTCCTGTGCCGTTCGGCGTTGTGACAACAGAAGAAAAGTGGGGATGAATATTTCTTACCACAATTATTTCGAATATTTTTTTCGTGAAAATTGACTGTTTCGTGACTTTTCAGCACATAGTCGGTAGTGCAATGTAAGTCAAATGCACATCATGGTGCATAAGCTTAGGCCTATTTCAGTCACGTCAGTCCGACACTCGGCTGGTAGTTTGACTGTTTGATGACATAAATAAACCTTTTTAGGAGTTGCCGAAGGCGAGAAGAAGAGGCCATTTCGTTGGGTACAAAGCTTGTTTATTGTACAGAAATCTCCAGCAACTGCTCACGAACGGAAGTCGTAACGGCTTATATAAAACCAAAAACCCTCTTCGGAGGGCGTGGCTCCAACAGCCGCGCGTGCGTCACGACCACACAACCAAAAGTCCCACAGGGCCGTGCACGTGGATTATTACCAAATAAGGACATGCAAATAAGGTAAAGGTAACCGCCACATGCGAATAAGGTAACCGCTACATGCGCCCCTCCAGAATACACTCTCACGGGCCTGTACGTAGTCCGCAGGCGCGCTCGGCGGTTGCCGAGAAGGCGCGAGCAGTGCTCGGCCTCGATACGCGCGAAAAAACGCCGCCGTGGGGTCGAGTCGACCGAGGGGTTGGTCAAGGCCTCAGTGGAGGCTGCCGAGGTTCCTCGCGGGCCTCCCAAGGTTGCAGTTCGCGGGTGCAGTGCCGAGAAGGCTCGAGCAGCGCTCGGCCTCGGTGCACGCGAAAAGCAGTTGAGCCAACCGAGGGGCTGGTCAAGGCCTCGGGGGAGGCTGCCGAGGTTCCTCGCAGGCCTCCCGAGGATGCAGGGTGGTTTGTAGTTGCGTGAGTGGCGAGCAGCGGTAGCAGTTGTAGTTGCAGCAGGAGTTGCGGGAGTGGCGAGCAGCAGTGCACGCAAAGGTAACGAGGCTCCAGTGCACGCGAAGGTGATGAAGTAGCCGTGCCGCCAACGTCAGTGCGCGCGCAAGAGATGAGCAGCAGTGCGCGCGAAGGCGACGAAGTAGCCGTGCCGCCAATGCCTCGTAGCGGCGTTCCTTCGGAGGGTCCCGGAGCAGGCTCGCCCCTCTAGTCGTAGAGGAGGAACCGAGCGCGGTGCACAAACCACATGGCCGCTCGTCGTTGCTAAAACTCCGGCAGTTCGAGTTTAGGTCTTGTGGAAGAAATTGCGGTTGAAAGACTGCCGTGTTCATTTGCAGCCCCCGAATACGTTCGGGGGCGGCCGAGGTCACCAGTTTAGGAGTTGCCGAAGGCGAGAAGAAGAGGCCATTTCGTTGGGTACAAAGCTTGTTTATTGTACAGAAATCTCCAGCAACTGCTCACGAACGGAAGTCGTAACGGCTTATATCAAACCAAAAACCCTCTTCGGAGGGCGTGGCTCCAACAGCCGCGTGTGCGTCACGACCACACAACCAAAAGTCCCACAGGGCCGTGCACGTGGATTATTACCAAATAAGGACATGCAAATAAGGTAAAGGTAACCGTCACATGCGAATAAGGTAACCGCTACACCTTTCACAATCTTTTTGTCAGTTATTTCGTCGAAAAGTGACAGACTTTACTCTGAGCAAGCTTAAAATCATAAATTTCTAGTTAGCAAGAACATGAAGAACGGCAATGATTATGAATATGATTGAATGCATGAATGAATGCCTGAATGAATGAATGCATGAATGAATGAATGCCTGCATGAATGAATGCAGAGAATGAATGAATGCGTGTCATGACACTGAATTCATGTAGTTTAGCCAGGACTTTAACGAAGCTTACTTTCATGTCCCCAACTTTTTTTTTTTTTTTGTATACAGAGTCGAGGCTCGTGAAAGAGCTAACATTTATCAAACAAACAAATCAAACAAACAAGCAAACAAAGTATATAAAAAGGGGAGCGGTCGACAAGATGGGGAGAGAAGGGGAGGAAGCACACAAACACAACATTTGAGAGCAGGGACATCGGGAGATGTGTGGGAGGGAGAGGGCCTGGGGGGAGGCAGGATAGGTATAAAACGCAGGGACACCAAGGACTTCCAGGAAAGAAGTCGGCACCTCAAAAAAGTGGCTTTGGGTTTGTTTTGTTTTGTTTTTGTTTTTTTTTGTGTTTACTGAATCGAGGCTCGTGAAAGAGCTAACATTTAATTCACAAACAAATCGACCGGACAAACAAAATACATAAAAAGAGGGAGCGGAAGACAAGATGGGGAGAAAAGGGGAAGCACACAAACACAACATCCAAGAGCAGGGAGATGTGTGGAAGGGAGAGGGCCCGGGGGGAGGAGGCATGGGAAGGGGGGGGGGGGGGGAGAAGTATAAAGCGCAAGGACACCAAGGACTTCCAGGACAGAAGTTGGTATTTCAAAAAGTGGAATTGCGGTGAAATTAGCAGGGGTAGAAAAGATCAAGGTTTTGGATGGGGGAAGATAAGAGATGGTGGTGAACAGCTGTTTTAAAGACTTGGAGGGTGGAGTGGGATTGAAGAGAGTGAGGGAGTTTGTTCCAGAGGCGGGAGAAAAGAGGAATGAAGGAGTGAAGGTGAGCAGAGAGTCTTGATTTTGGCAGTTTAACCAAAAGAGGGTTGCAGGCAGATCTTGTGCGACCTGTAGGAATATTTGTGGGACAGAGCCCAGAGACAGCTGGGGGGGGGGGGGCAAGGCCAGAGAGGAGTCGGTAGAAGACGGAAAGACCACCAACCTGCCTGCGGTGAGTGAGTGAGAGGCCCTTGGAGTTAGCTTCATCGCGGGGGATTCCAATGATTCTGAATGCTTTGGTTTCAACAGCGCGAAGGCGAGCTAGGTGTGAGGCAGGAGCACCAGCCCAGAGGGGAGAGCAGTATGCCATTGAGCTGCGGATGAAAGCCTTGTATGTGGTGAGGAGCTCAGGTGTGCCAAGGAAGGACTTCGCACGACGGAGGATGCCCAGTCGGCGACTGGCTTTGGAGGCCAGCTTGCAAATGTGGTTTTCCCAGGAAAAAACAATGGCAGATAGTGAGACCCAAAAGCTTGAGTGAAAGAACTTCTTGGAGAGGATTATTCAGAAAGTAGATGGGAGGGTTGTCCAGTTGGTTTTTTCGGAGAGACATCGTAAGAGAGTGAGATTTGTCAGGATTGAAAGACATGTTCCACTTGTTTGCCCAGTCTGTGATTTTGTCCAGGTCTGCAGAGAGTGAGGAGGCTGCAGACTGCCGATCTGAGGGATGAGGAATGGAGCGGCAGAGAGTGGAGTCATCAGCAAAGAGATAGAGAGGATTTTCAAGAGAGTCAGAGAGATCATTGATGAAGACCAGAAAAAGCACAGGGCCCAGAACACTGCCTTGGGGAACTCCAGCCTGAACAGGAAGAGGAGATGAGAGAAACCCATTCAGGGCCACATGTTGACTACGACTAGAGAGGAAGTCCGCCAGCCATGCGTGGACATTTCCATGGATACCAAAGGAGGAGAGTTTGGTGAGCAGAGCGGGGTGCCAGACCGTATCGAAGGCACGTGATATGTCGAGGGAGACAGCTCTAATTTCCTGTTTGGCATTGAGGACCTCCATCCATTGTTGAGACAGCAGAAGCAGCATGTCCAGAGTAGAGTGACCTGGTCTGAAACCAAATTGATGATCAGAGATCAAGCCATTGGAGAAGAGGAAAGATTTCATATCCGAAGCAATGATGGATTCCATGACTTTGCTGATAATTGGGAGAAGGCTGATTGGTCTGTAGTTGCTAGGATCTGTTTTTGCACCTTTTTTGTGCAAAGCGGTGATGTTGGCTGATTTCCAAGCAGAAGGCAGTTGACCTTGAGCAAAAGAGAGGGTGAAGAGAACAGAGAGGGAGTGAAAGAGCGGAAGAACAGGATTTTAGGACCCGTGGGCTGATGCCATCAGGTCCAGTTGCAGAATCAGAGCCGAGGGTTGACAGAAACTTTTCCACCTTGTCAGGAGGAAAGGACACGGAGTCCAGGAGCAGCTGGGTATGACTGGTTACGGTGGGTACAGAGAGGGATGGGTTTGGGACACAAGATCTAGAGGCAAACACAGAGTTGAGGCATTCAGCTTTTTCACGTACGGAGTCAGCTGTGTAGCCATTTGAGGTAAGGGAGGGGATGGAGGGGGAACAAACACCAGAAACAGATTTGACCAGACACCACCAGGATTTGGAAGAGAGAGACAGATAAGAGAGTTCGGTCTTGAGAATGGAGAGATATTGTTTCCTGGCTCTCCTGCGGGTGGACACACACTTGTTTCGGGCTTTGTGAAAGGAAATGAGATTTCCTTCCGTTGGATTTGCTTTCCAGGAGACGAAGGCAAGTTGTTTCTGGGCAACAGCCTCACCACAAGATTCCGTGTACCATGGACGGGAGGAAGGGTATGACAACAGAAGACGAGATGGGATAAATCTGTGCATGAGAGAGAGAGCAATTTACTTTGGAAGAATTCCCAGGATGAGTTGATGTCAGAGGTGGTAGAGATGGGAGACAAGTCCAGATGATTGATGGCTGCTTGAAGACCGTGCCAGTTGGCCTGAGTGAAATGCCAGACTCGTCGACGCTGAGCAGGCTCCCTGAGAATGGTCAGAGAGATGTCCACTTTAACAAGCACATGATCAGATGAGCCGATTGGAGCAGAAGAAGAGCAGCAGACATTTTCAGGGAAGTTAGACGTAACCAAGTCCAGAAGAGAAGATGCTCCGTTGACTGAGATCCGGGTCGGGAAATTGACAGATTGTGTCAGTCCCAGTGAGTCGCAGAAGTCCTTTGCTGAAGAGCCATGGCTGGTGAGAGAGGTACCCACACCCAGCCAACTGGCATGGTGACAAATTGAAATCACCACATATGAGGAAGAGAGAGTTGGGATGAGTAGATAGAAGTTGGTCCATATTATCAGACAGCGAGATGTAGATGGAGTCATCACTGTTTGGTGGACGGTACAACACACATATGAACAAGGGGTGGGAGCGAAGGGGAAGCCGTAGCCAGAGGTATTCCTGGGGGTGAGGTGGAGAGAGTTCAGTGCAGGGCGAGTGAGGAAGAGAGTTTTTGATAAAGAGAGCAACCCCACCTCCAGGACGAGGCTCAGGTCTATCATACCGGAGGAGGGAGTAACCCGGGAGAGATATTAAGGAATCAGAGACATCATGAAGGAGGAAAGTTTCTGTTAAGCAGATCACGTCTGGTTTGTCAGAAGCAACCTGTATGGAGAGATCAGTTAAGTTTGAACGAAGGCCCCGGATGTTTGAGGTCCATACCATTAATGAAGAGGAAAGGGGAGCATCGGATACAGAACAGGGGAGAGGAGGGGTAGGGTAAGATGTGGAAGAGGTGGAAGAGATAGGGAGAGCTGTTGAAGGTGTCAGAGATTTCAGAATAGCTCGGAGAAAGGGAAGGATGGAGCGGACAAAAGGTTTGATGGTGATTGGGTGAGGCACAATGAGGTGTTATTTGAGGAGGGGGAAGAGTGAGGCAGAAGGTTGGGGGAGATGGAGGTGAGAGTTGGAAGGGGGAAGAAGCGGGGAGGACGCTTTGAGGAGGGGGAGTGAGAGGGGGGAAATTGAGAAGAAATGAGGGTGGGGAGATTTGAAGGGGAGGGGCGAGGGGGGAGTCTAGGAGGGGAGGGGTGTGGGGGGAGTTTAGGAGGGAAGGGGCAAGGGGGGAGATTTGAAAGGGATGGGTGATGGGGAGGATTTGGAGGGGAGGGGCAAGGGGGAAGATTTGAAAGGGATGGGTGATAGGGAAGATTTGGAGGGGAAGGGTGAGGGGGGAGTCTAGGAGGGGAGGGGCGAGGGGGAGTCTTGGAGGGGAGGGGTGTGGGGGGAGTTTAGGAGGGAAGGGGCAAGGGGGGAGATTTGAAAGGGATGGGTGATGGGGAGGATTTGGAGGGGAGGGGCAAGGGGGAAGATTTGAAAGGGATGGGTGATGGGGAAGATTTGGAGGGGAGGGGTGATTGGGAAGATTTGGAGGGGAGGGGTTATGGGGAAGATTTGGAGGGGAGGGGTTATGGGGAAGATTTGGAGGGGAGGGGTGAGATTGGATTTTAGAAAGTGTACGATTAATGGGAAACGAACATTTATTGCAAAATGAGTTTCATGTGACCTTCGAGTCAAAAATACGTTTAAGGATGCTGGAGGGAGGATGGAGTGCAGGAGAGTTTAGGGAATGTAGAAAAGAGGTACTGTAAGAGATGGATTTTTTTTTTGGGATGAATAGATTTGGTGAGCAAGTCGAAAGCAACCTTTTAAAGAAGAAGAAGAAAAGGTGTTATAATATACGACGGAATATAGAACTTGAGGGGAAAGTGTCAACATTTTAAAGTTTAACAGTGAAAACTATCTGGGGAAATGGGGGAGAAACACGTGGTCGAAGAACGAACGAACGAATAAGAACGAATAAATGAATGAGAACAACGAATAAGAACAGAGAAGGAAATGTTGTTTTTTGTTTTTTTGTTTTTTTTTTCGTTGAGATTTTAAACAAGGAAGTTGGCTATGGGGTGAAAAGACTGGGAAAACAGAGAACGAAAGTTATTGGAGCACAAACGACGGACCGCTGAGAGAAAAACAAAGCCTCAAGGTTGGACACTGTACAAGGCCTCAAAAGACACGACACGAATTAACACGATTTTCTTTCCAGGTATGAAAGATTTACACCGAGAATCTTCCTCCGGACACACTATACGTACACACACCATAAAATAAATACAGTTATAACGAAAATACAAATGCGAACAATTACTTCACTTCGATTTCGATGGAGAGCGAGGACAGCTGCGAATAAACGAAACCTCGCCGGCAAGACCGGAAGCGGAAGTCGACTTGACTCCATGCATGCAAGAAATCTAATTTATCTATCATAGCACGCCTGGAGGTAGATTGGTGGAGATTACAAAATATTATAGGCCTAGCCCAAGACCAATTATAAGGCTATTATTACATGATTAAGCCCTTACACTCTCACACTTGTGCCAAATGTACCACGGAAGCAAGGCCTAAAGTGGAAGGAGATGGAGGGGATCGTGTTGGCATAATTGTAGGCATAATCGCCGATCCAAATGACTTCTGTTCAAAGCTGCACATCGGCATTCAGCCCTAAATTGTCAATTTAAGGTAAGAAAATACACTCTTATCAAATGCATTAGTAGGAAATACTTTTTTCTAATTTATTTCCATAATTTGGCTAAGATAAAGCTAGGTACGGTTTCGTTCACGAGTGACAGTTTTATGTGTTGTTTACATTCAAACACGTTCGCCAATGTATGTACATCCAGGTTATCCGAGCAAATTTTTGCCCTCTTTGGTAATGGCGGACGTGCCCTCATGTGCTCACACGATCGTAACGTTAGCGGTAGAGGAACTGCGCACTTTTGTTTATTTATAGAACTCTGTGGAGCTGACCAAGATGGCGGGCCGCCATAATGGTAAGGCTTTTTCGAGTTTTTTCTTATGACCACCTCGTTAATCATCTTCAAAAAGGGTGTTATAACACACACAAACACAGTTTCCATCCTTGTAATCTGTTGGAGGTCCAGGTGTATGCATGTAAAGTTTGGGGCCGCTAGGTTTTATAGTTTTGGAGTTATGGAGGAGACAGATTGACGGAAGGACGGACACTGCCTTTTATTATATATATATATATATATATATATATATATATATATATATATATATATATATATATATATATATATATATATATATATATATATATTGGCTGAAGGCTGAGGGAGGAGTTTGCACAGAAAAAAAGACACGAGTTGATATCAATGTACTTTGCATGAATTTCAAGTGTGTATGTTGTCGACAATGGACAATGTCACCATGTATGTGTTTTGAACCTGCTTTCCGTGTATATTATGAGCCATGATTTACAAATGGGAATACAAACAGCTCAATCGAACACCTAACCCGAGGGTAAGTAAAAATTTAGCAGGCCGTCCCAACACCAAAACGAGGCTAACCCAACATCTAAGGGGGCATCTCAATAGCAAAGAGACCAATCCAACACCTATCCATAGACCATCCCAACACCTAATACAAGGTCAACCTTTAGCTCTTCCACACACCTCTCCTTTTATAGAAGAAAACCCTCACACTTAAAGTGAGACCAACTAAATACCAAACTCTGAGCCAACCAAACACTTAACCCAAGGCAACACAACACCAAGCTGTCCAAACCTACACCATATGTATGTCAAAGAAGTGAAGCAAATAAAACACCATAATGAAATACTGTGGTGAAAAATAATGTCTGGCATGCCTGACACCTGAATGTAAGGTGTTTGATTGTATCTTTGAAACATCCGAATATTGTGTTGAAATTTAAAAAACCGGTTATGGGCCACGGTCTAGATTGTTGATGTCTGTGTATGTCTCATTAATTTACGTGCAAGGTCATACCAGTGATTTACGAGGCACAAAATGAAATAACAGTATCCAAAGATAAAGTTGAAAGCTTTGTTTCGTTTTTGTTTTCACCGTCATGTCGTTGAAGGACAAATTACCTATTAAAAGTGGGGTTCACACTATACCCTATTCTCCCCATGCACTTTCAATAAAATACCTTTAAACTAACTTAGATACAATGGATGCAACATATCTTTTAATATTCCGTATCGTTGATTGATACACATCCTACAAGTTTATAAAACTTGACAAAAGTAGTCCAATTGTGGAGTTCCTCGCGGAGTCTCGATAGACCCACTTTGCAGTCATGGACAAATTAAGCAAACACTCTATCTCAAACACGAGTACAATATAACGAAATAACTAAATTTAAACTAAATAAACCGCAACTAAATTTAATCTATTAAACTAAATCTAAATTAAATAAAATTCTATTAAAAATATCTAAATATATAATCTAAATATTATCGAAATTAATCTAAATATTAATATTATCTAAATTATAATCTAAATATATATTTATTATCTAAATTAATTAAATAAAATCTAAAGTAAGACTAAATTTAATCTATTAAACTAAATCTAAATTAAATAAAATTATATTAAAAATATCTAAATCTATAATCTAAATATTATCTAAATTAATCTAAACTAGGGCATTCATTGCCCGTACTATATCTATATCTAAAATTATATCCCCCCCCTCTATTTACATGAAATGGTTTGGTCCAAAGCGAACGGCTTGCGAGTACGGTGACAATCCCCCCCCCTCTATTTACATGCAATGGTTTGGTCCAAAGCGAACGGCTTCCGGAGTTTGGTAAAGAAATCGCCATCGCGTGCACAAACGCGCAGGAAAGCAAATGAATCGCAAATTCGGTTTTATTAGTTTTAAAACATAGTTTAACGCCAACATAGTTTGCAAACGTGAAATAAATGAATACGCTCTCAAATGTGCCATCCGAGGCAGAGTGTGTCCTCCACGTTCGGCACACGCGATCGTTCGCTGCTCTCTGATTGGTTGAATCGTTTTTTGGACATAGCTCGGTAAGTAATTGTCCGATTAATATGAAACCTTGAAAAGGCACATCCTCGGGTCCCCAGCAATATACCTGGCAAGTTAAAAGTATATCGGACCCGTGGTTGTCGAGAAACAGCGGTCACAGACAAACAGACGTACAGACGTACAGACGTACAAACGTACAAACGTACAGACAGAGATTACTGGAATTATAGATAGATATTAATATTATCTAAATTATTGTCTAAATTATAATCTAAATATATATTTATTATCTAAATTAATTAAATAAAATCTAAAGTATGACTAAATTTAATCTATTAAACTAAATCTAAATTAAATAAAATTATATTAAAAATATCTAAATATATAATCTAAATGTTATCTAAATTAATCTAAATATTAATATTATCTAAATTATTATCTAAATTATAATCTAAATATTAATATTATCTAAATTATTATCTAAATTATAATCTAAATATATATTTATTATCTAAATTAATTAAATAAAATCTAAAGCAAGACTAAATTTAATCTATTAAACTAAATCTAAATTAAATAAAATTATATTTAAAATATATAAATATATAATCTAAATATTATCTAAATTAATCTAAATATTAATATTATCTAAATTATTATCTAAATTATGATCTAAATATATATTAATTATCTAAATTAATTAAATAAAATCTAAAGCAAGACTAAATTTAATCTATTAAACTAAATCTAAATTAAATAAAATTATATTAAAAATATCTAAATATATAATCTAAATATTATCTAAATTAATCTAAATATTAATATTATCTAAATTATTATCTAAATTATAATCTAAATATATATTTATTATCTAAATTAATTAAATAAAATCTAAAGCAAGACTAAATTTAATCTATTAAACTAAATCTAAATTAAATAAAATTATATTTAAAATATCTAAATATATAATCTAAATATTATCTAAATTAATCTAAATATTAATATTATCTAAATTATTATCTAAATATATATTTATTATCTAAATTAATTAAATAAAATCTAAAGTAAAACTAAATTTAATCTATTAAACTAAATCTAAATTAAATAAAATTATATTTAAAATATCTAAATATATAATCTAAATGTTATCGAAGTTAATCTAAATATTAATATTATCTAAATTATTATCTAAATTATAATCTAAATATTAATATTATCTAAATTATTATCTAAATTATAATCTAAATATATATTTATTATCTAAATTAATTAAACAAAATCTAAAGCAAGACTAAATTTAATCTATTAAACTAAATCTAAATTAAATAAAATTATATTTAAAATATCTAAATATATAATCTAAATATTATCTAAATTAATCTAAATATTAATATTATCTAAATTATTATCTAAATTATAATCTAAATATATATTTATTATCTAAATTAATTAAATAAAATCTAAAGTAAAACTAAATTTAATCTATTAAACTAAATCTAAATTAAATAAAATTATATTAAAAATATCTAAATATATAATCTAAATGTTATCTAAATTAATCTAAATATTAATATTATCTAAATTATTATCTAAATTATAATCTAAATATTAATATTATCTAAATTATTATCTAAATTATAATCTAAATATATATTTATTATCTAAATTAATTAAATAAAATCTAAAGCAAGACTAAATTTAATCTATTAAACTAAATCTAAATTAAATAAAATTATATTTAAAATATATAAATATATAATCTAAATATTATCTAAATTAATTTAAATATTAATATTATCTAAATTATTATCTAAATTATGATCTAAATATATATTAATTATCTAAATTAATTAAATAAAATCTAAAGCAAGACTAAATTTAATCTATTAAACTAAATCTAAATTAAATAAAATTATATTAAAAATATCTAAATATATAATCTAAATATTATCTAAATTAATCTAAATATTAATATTATCTAAATTATTATCTAAATTATAATCTAAATATATATTTATTATCTAAATTAATTAAATAAAATCTAAAGCAAGACTAAATTTAATCTATTAAACTAAATCTAAATTAAATAAAATTATATTTAAAATATCTAAATATATAATCTAAATATTATCTAAATTAATCTAAATATTAATATTATCTAAATTATTATCTAAATATATATTTATTATCTAAATTAATTAAATAAAATCTAAAGTAAAACTAAATTTAATCTATTAAACTAAATCTAAATTAAATAAAATTATATTAAAAATATCTAAATATATAATCTAAATGTTATCTAAGTTAATCTAAATATTAATATTATCTAAATTATTATCTAAATTATAATCTAAATATATTAATATTATCTAAATTATTATCTAAATTATAATCTAAATATATATTTATTATCTAAATTAATTAAATAAAATCTAAATTAAGACTAAATTTAATCTATTAAACTAAATCTAAATTAAATAAAATTATATTAAAAATATCAATATATAATATCTAAATATCTAAATTAATCTAAATATTAATATTATCTAAATTATTATCTAAATTATAATCTAAATATATATTTATTACCTAAATTAATTAAATAAAATCTAAATTAAGACTAAATTTAATCTGACATAACTCAATTTAAACCGTAACGTAACAAAAAAAATAAAAATATATTATCTTCCACCAGGAAGTCGCACAACCTATTTGGCTATAATAGCACCTGAATCCAGATACCAGACTTTGTCACCTTGAAGCTTGCGACAGGTGCATGTCCCTATGGTCTAATTCAAGCACCCTTCAGTCACAGGATTCGGTCCACATTTAGCGTTTGTTGTTTATGCGCAACCATTTAGTATGTCCAAGTTACACAATGGATAGGCCTATATGGCAGAGGCCATGATAAACAGCTGAAAATAGCCCAATATTCACGTTCTCTTTCCTCATGAAAGTGTTCAATGGCCACCGATACTTGGCAGAGTGACAGTCTGGTTCGAAAAGGAAACACAGGTTAGCAGATAGGTAACCTCATAGCTTTGAAGAATCGACGTCCACACGTCAGGGTTCCTGCCTGATTGTCGGCTTCGGTCATTTTCTACACGGAGCAACGCAGTAACCGACCCTGGTATAATGGAAGATGCCCCAGCGGGTTTGTCTCCTCACGTGGATAACTTGGAAAACCGTGTGGATAATCACTTGGTCAAAACTCAAAGGCTCATCTCCACGAAGGGGAATTTCAAAGCATGCGAGAACGAAAATAAGCTGATGGCAAAACTGCCAACTCAAATAGTGGATCGTGAAAGTCTTTGGGTCAATAGTTTCCTCGTTAAGGTCGTCATTCGAGTGTTAAATGTTTGTTACCAAAAGCAAGTGCTTGTCCGACTAACGTGTGGCGGATGGAAAACATTTCTTGATGCAATGGCAGACGATGTTGAGAGTTCCAGCGATGGCGAGTCTGACCGGTTTGGTTTTGCTCTAAATTTGGAGCAGTTCTCCGGGGCAGGAGGGTTGAAGCTCGAGTTTTCCATTCGGTGTGAGACGCTGGGAGAACAGTTTTGGGCGCTCAACGGTGGGGAAGACTACATCATTGAAGGTCTCATCGCAAATATGGAGGAGTCGAGTTGTGGAGCAGACCACGTACGACCAAAGGTCGAGCAACGGACTAGTTCCGTGTGCAACAAGTAAGTGGAAGTGGTGACGTAAGATCTGATAAAAGTGTTTAAAAAAAGTAACTGCAAGTGGTCATTACCTCCACCACCGAAGGTTGATGGAAGTTACGTTTTCACTCCTGTCTGTTTGTCTATTTGTTTGTTAACAGGATATCTCAAAAGGTTGTGGACGGATTTGGACGAAATTTTGTGGAGAGATCGTGTATGTGATAAGGATGTGAAATGATTATATTTTTGTGAAGATCCGGATCTGGACCCGCATCAGAGAAGTTTTTTTTGGTGATTCTTCACCATTTAGTGATAGGGCGAAAACCAACATATAGCAAGATGTCTCAAAAACTTATGAATGAACCACCTTTGGAGGCCATTTTCCCACGTAAGGCAGGAATTGGCCTTTTTCGGGCACCATGGTCCCATTTTTTGAAGCGATGTTTTATGGCCGGATGCCCTTCCTGCCCCCAACACTGTTAGTCGCCTCTTGCGACACGCAGGGAATTACCGGTGAGCTGGTACTCAATTTGCCGACCTCGGAAGGATGACAGGCTGAGTCAACCCTCCTGGCATTGTCAGCGATCGACCGGGATTCAAACCCAGGATCCTTGGATCCCAAGCTGGCACCTTAACCGCTAAGCCAACATCAGGCTCAATAATGGATGGATTCGTACAAAACTTGGTGGACAGTTTGGGTGTGTGACAAGGACAAACCGAGTAGATTTTGGTTTCAGGCGTGAATCCAGATCCAGTCCATCAGTGGATACAAATAGTACACTCTTCAGCCTGGCGGAGGTATCATCTCGACCTTGTGTCGTTCAAGTTAATTTACTATTATTACTTTGGTTTTGAATTAAGAAAACTTATTTTGCATACTTACAAATCAGATAAAAATAACATCGTCCTTATTTCTATAGATAATTCTAACGAGAGGTATTTATTTGAAGAGCTAGGTTGTGCTAGATAGATTTGACTGGATAATAAGAGTGTAATCAAGTTTAATCTCAAATAATATCTGCGACAGGAAATTTATTTTAGTAATCGTCGTTGTTATTGTTCTTCGAAACATGACATTTGTCATAAGATTTTCACACGGTCCACCTTTTCAGACCTCACTTAGTTCAACTCACTTAGTTCATGGGTTATATTATCAAGCAGAAACTTCTTTCAAATTCAATTTGCTATTCCAGCTCGAGGGTCAGTCCCAATTAATCAGCACTTAACACCGTTATGAAACACAAAGTATAAGCATCGATCACAATAAAAAAACGAACACAAGTACAGATACATTCAAAGTATACCGCCCCCATGCCAAATAAATAATTATCCCTCCCATAAAGCATGGTGGGTGCAGGATCAGGCTATGGGGATGCTTTTCAGTGGCAGGGACTGGGAGACTTATAAGGACAGAGATAATAACGAATGGATCCAAATACAGGCAAGTACCTGAGGAGAATCTGCTTCAGAGTGCAAAATACCTTAGACTGCAGTGAAGATTTATTTTCCAACAGGACAATGACCCCAAGCACACAGCCAAAGCAACAATGGAATGGCTTCAGAACAACAATGTGAAAGTCCTTGAGTGGCCCCATCCAAAGTTCAGACTTAAATCCCATTGAGAATCTGTGGAAAGACAAAGTTTGCTGTTCGGGGAGGGGGCGGAGAGGGGGAATCGACCCTATCCAACATGACAGAGCTTGAGCAAATCTGCGGGGAAAAATGGGAGAAACTCCCCAAATCCAGATGTGCAAAGCTGATAGACATACCCAAGAAGAGTAGAAGCTGTAATCACTGTCTAAGGTGCTTTTACGAAGTATTGAGTCAGGGGGCTGAATACTTATGTAAATTTGATATTTCTGTATTTAATTTTCAGTCGATTTGTAAAATTTTCTAAAAGCATGTTTTTCCTTTTGTCATTAAGGGGTATTTTGTGTTGATCAGTGACAAGAAAATGTTAATGTAATTCATTTTAAATTCAGGCTGTAACACAACAAAATGTGAAAATGATCAAGGGGTGTGAATACTTTCAGAAGGTAATGCATATGTATACTGAAACGCAAAAGAAACTTACCACCTTTGAAACCTTTAAATATCAACAATAACACTGCGTGTAGTAAATGTGTGAACTTATTTGTGGACAATAGTGTCCTCACTGTCAGACAAAACGGTCACGGATGGTCACTTGAACCTTCAATGGTCACTTCATAGCACAGCTGTTGAACAGCCGTTTTGACTGTCAGTGATTAGCCAAGGGGTACGGGATGATTTTAATGAGCTGCACGTGATGTCTTGATATTGGCTTTAAAAAGGCCAGTGCAAAATGGGCAATTCAATCAACATGCCACGATTGTCAAGGGATCAACGGCAGCGTGCCCTGGGCATGCTGCAAGGCGGACTGAGCTACCGTGAGGTGGCACATCGCCTTGGCTGTTCACACCAGACGATATCGGCCCTGGTGGACAGAGACACCCTCCACAACCCTGCAGATGACAGACCTCGATCAGGGAGGCCATGAGTCACCAGTGCAAGGCAGGACAGGCAGATGGTCCGAAGTCACCTGCGGGATCGATTCCGTCCAGCATCCCGCACTGCGGCAGAAACTCCGGGGCGTGCAAACCCATGGATCACCAATGATACTGCACGAAGACGACTGCATGACTATGGTCTGACTGCCAGAAGACCATACAGAGGCCCTATGATGACGGCTGCCCATCGCCGCAACCGACAGAGATGGTGCCAGCAGCATCAGCGGTGGACCTTGGCGCAGTGGAACGAGGTTGCTTTCAGCGATGAGTCAAGGTTCTGTGTGGACAGTCCTGATGGGCGTGAGCGTATCTGGAGAAGAACTGGCGAGCGATATGCCGATTGTTGCGTGCGTCAGGCCAACAGGTGGGGTGGCCCAATTGTGATGGTGTGGGCCGCCATATCAGGCCGGTACAGGACGCCACTGGTGGTTGTGGATGGGAATCTTAACGCCCAGCGGTATGTGGATAACATCCTGCGACCTCATCTGCTGCCATTCCTGCTAGACCACCCAGAACTGAGAACCTTTCAGCATGACAACGCTCGTCCCCATGCTGCTCGCTTTACCACTGCATTTCTCCAAGGCGATAAAATCAACACCATGCAGTGGCCTGCGCTCTCCCCTGACCTGAATCCCATAGAGCACCTGTGGGATGAGCTCGGGAGACGCGTAGTTGGCAGGGCCAGGACACGGGCAGAGCTGCTTCAGACATTGAGGACTGAGTGGGACAGAATCCAGCAGCAATCTATCCAAAGACTGGTAGGCAGTATACGCCGACGATGCACTGCCTGTATCCAAGACAATGGTGGCCACACACGCTATTGAAAGGGGACTGACATTGCACCCTGTGCTGTTCTGTACTGTAGAACAAACTGATGCGATGGTGTATCTTGGTCAAAAACTTGACATGTCATCAATAAAATGCCAATGCTTCAATTAGCAATTGTTGGTTTGTTTTATTTTGAACTGTTACAATTTTATTACATTTCAAACAAGTGGTAAGTTTCTTTTGCGTTTCAGTGTATATGCTAATACTTATTTCGTGTGTTTCGAGCTATTCTGAATATGTCGATGGTCTAAATACCATTTGTATACCACATGCTGTTTCCTCACTTCTGAAATGGGATTTTGTTTTTGTTTTCTATTTATATCGCAGCAGTTCCTTTTCACCTAAAAAGAACCTGTGCACACACGGCTCTCCCGGACATAGTGGTGAGTTCCTTATTAGCAATGGAGGTTAAATGTTTGATAAATTTTGAAGAAAACAAACAAAAAACACAATGTTTTTTTTTTGTCCGAAGTAAGGCCTTATTAGTAAATGATACATATATCCATATTGATGACTGTATTTAAGGAAGAGCTATCCATTAAACAAGAAAATAAACGATCAGTCAACATGAAGAGGGAGGTACATATTATTGAGAACACCTGGCACAACCTGAGACAGCCAAACAGAAAAGACTTTACAAATGAGCCTGATGGTTATGTAATTCCACAACTGCGTCGAAGGACAGAGCTATTGACAAGGTGTAGTGTTTAAAAAGTGCCTTTTTGGGAAATGTTCGAGTTTTAAAT